>NC_056732.1:348090226-348252726 GCF_019279795.1 Protopterus annectens | reverse complement strand
GTATAAAGGAACCAGCCGACACCATTTTCTTCAGTTTTTCTTGCCCCAGATGTCAGGTGCCCCCAGAAGGAAGGCAATACATAAATTTGTGTGATAATGCAGTGCAATATAATCAAAATACAGTAGTTGCAAGCAAATACATCATAAATGAAAACCCCAATCAGGTTGTATGAGGATGTGTTAGCCTATAGGCCTGTCCCAAGAGGGGAAGGAGGGAGGGAAACCTGGACTGCAGCTGTATTAGCACTCGAACATCTACATTTATGGTAGGTACAAAACTGTACTATGTTCATCGTGCATACAGCTGCAGTCATAACAGATGGGTAGAATCCCAAAGCTAAGAAAGGGGTGGTAGGCACTAGGTGGAACTAGGAGGAGCCAAAATGCCCTGCAAGACTGCAGTGGCAAAGCCTGCTCTAGATTTGGAGTATAATGGTAGGTTGTAGTGCTTGGAGAAGGTATGCACAGAACTCCAAGTGGCTGCTTCCAAAATATCCTTGGTAGGAACTCCTCTGAGGAAGGCTGCAGAGGTGGCTGTGACCCTGGTGGAATGAGTTCTAATGCCTGTAGGAACAGTTTTGCCATGAAAGGAATAGCAAAAGCATATGCAGTGGGCTATCCATTTTGAGATTGTCTGTTTGGAAATTGGCTTCCCTTGAGCTCCTACCGCATAGGCCACAAAGAGCTGTTCTGATTTTCTGAAAGGCTTTGTTCTGTCCAAATAATAACGCAGTTGTCTGTGGATGTCCAAGGAATGTAGTAATCTCCCCTTTGTTTTGAGGATTAGGATAAAAGGTAGGTAAATGTATGGCCTGATTTAAAGCTACCCTGGACACCACTTTAGGCATAAAGGATGGGTTGGTTCGTAAGGAAACTCTGTCCTGATGGAAGATGATAAAGGGCTGGACAGCCATGAGAGCCTGTAGTTCTGAAACTCTATGAGCTGAGGTGATAGCCAGAAGGAAAGCTGTTTTCCAGGACAAATATTGCAAATCTGATGAGGCAGCTGGCTCAAAGGGAGGCAAGGTCAATTTTTCCAGAATGAAATTAAGATCCCAAGCAGGTATTGGTTGTTTCCTTGGAGGCCTTAAATTCTTAGCCCCTCTGAGGAACTGTCTTAAGAGAGGGTGAGAGAATAAAGGTGGATCAGTGTTGTATTCTGCAGAAATGGCTGAGGCATGTATTTTGATGGAGGAGAAAGAAAGTCCACTGCTTAGCAGTTCAGCCAAATATTGTAGTATTTGAGGTAAATTCAGTTTTCCAGGATCCTGGCCCTTTTTCTCATTCCAGACACAAAACGTTTCCATTTTGCAGAGTAAGCTTTTCTAGTTGATGGCCTTCTGGCCTCCAAAATGACATCCTGCACCTCCTTGGAGAGTAGGGCCTGTTGTGATGCTAAGGAATCTTCCATGCGGCTAGATTGAGTGTTTTTAGCTGGCTGTGAAGAGTTTTGAAACTGTGCTGAGTCAGAAGAAGAGGCATTAGAGGCAGGGTCCATGGTGGGGAATGAGTCAGGCTCCTCAGGAGTGGGTACCAGTGTTGTCTTGGCCAGTCCGGAGCAATGAGAATCATCTTTGGTCTGTCTGCTTTGGTCTTTAATAGAACTTTGGGCAGCAGAGGAAGAGGAGGGAAGGCATAAACTGTCATTGATGTCCAACTGAAAGAAAGAGCGTCCACTCTCCAGGCCTTTGGATGGAAGATCCTTGAGCAGAATTTTGTCAATTGATGATTCTTGTGGGAGGCAAAGAGATCTATGTCTGGCCTTCCCCATTCTTGGATTATTTCTGTAAAAACGTTTGGATGCAATTTCCATTCGTGTGGATCTGTCATATTCCTGCTTAGGTTGTCTGCCAGCGTGTTTTCCTTGCCTGGCAAGTACTGTGCTTGTAGTTCCATTTGTAAGTCCATGGCCATGTTCCAAAGTGACATGGCCAGTCTGCATAGGGGGTAAGAATGTGTTCCTCCCTGTGGTGTTGTCCGTTCTTATCAATAGTTGACCTGGTTGTAGAAGGTCCTTGAAAGCTATAATAGCATTTATTACTGCTAGCATTTCTTTTGATTGATGTGAAGGTGCTTTTCTTTTTGGGACCATTTGCCCTGAATGCACCGATCTGTCATGTGCGCCCCCCAGGCATAGTCCGAGGCGTCTGTTGTGATGACTTGATTTGCTTGAGGCTTGCTGAATGGAAGACCTGTGTTTGTTTGACATGCTTGAGCCCACCACAGAAATTCCTTTTGCAGACATGGAATTAGTGGTATTATTGTTTCCAAACTGTGGCTGTGTTGAGACCATATGTTTTTCAGGTACCATTGTAGTTTCCTCATATGCAGCTTTGCACATGGGATTAGTAAGATGCAAGATGCCATGAATCCCAGAGCATGGAGGATTTTCCTTGCAGTCAGCCTGGTGCAATTTGCTAGTGTTCTGAAGTATTGAATTAGTTGCACCTGCTTCTCTGGCGTGAGGTAGGCCATCTGGGTGTTTGTGTCCAAATTGGCACCCAGGAAAATTATCTTCCGAGAGGGTATTAGCCTTGATTTCTTTTTGTTGACTGTGTATCCCAGAGATTTCAATAACATTATTACATAAGCCAGATGTTTCAGAAGAATGTGCTTGCTGTCCGCTTGGATCAGGCAGTCGTCCAAATAGGGGTATATTTGTATCCCTTGAAGTCTGCAGTAGGCAATTACTGATGCCAGGCATTTCGTGAATACTCTGGGCGCAGTAGATAAGCCAAAGGGCAATGCAGAGAATTGATAATGGGTTGAACCTGCAAGAAATCTGAGGTACCTTCTGCAATTTTGTCTGATTGGGACATGCAGGTATGCCTCCTTGAGGTCCAATGTTACCAGCCAAAACTCCTTGCCCAGCATGGGAAGAAGTTGCTGTAGAGTGAGCATCTTGAATGTTGGTACGAGTAGAAATGTGTTTAGGATGGAGAGATCCAAAATAGGTCTCCAATCTTTTCCCTTCCTTGGCACCAGAAATAGCCTGGAATAAAAACCTTGACCTTGTTCGTGCGTAGGTACCTCTTGAATAGCTTTCATGTTTATGAGATCTGTAATTTGTCTTTGTGCCTCTGCCCTTTGATTGTGTGGCAGGTTTGGCATGCCTCTCATTTTTGGAAGGGTGTGAAAATGGAATTTGTAGCCTCTGTTTATAATGTCCAGGATCCATTTGTCCTTTGTGAGAACATGCCAATTTTTTGAAAATAATGCCAGCTTTCCTCCTAAGGGGGCTGCCATTTGAGACCTGGTGGGCATGCAAAGGGGAAAGTCATTGGGTTTGCTTTCTGAAAGATTGTGAGTTGTCCTCAACACCTCTTTGTGTAGGAGCTTGCCATTGTCTGCCTCTATACGATCCTTGGGATTGTCCTCTACCCCTCGAGCGCCTGTATCTGCCTCTTTGGGGTCTGTCTGTGGCAGGAAAGGACCAGTTTTTGGAAGGCCAATTTCTGCTAAAACGTAGGGGTTGAACCTGTAGAAATTCTTTCACAGTTTGCATTGATTTAGCCTTTTCCTCCATTTTCCTTAATACCCCCTCAGCATTAGCACCAAATAGTACATCCTTTTGAAGAGGGGCGCCTAGTAATTTAGCTTTGACATGATCAGGCAAGGCTTGTTCCTTGAGCCAGGCATGCCTACGTATGACTGATCCTGTAACAGCAGCTTTATATGAGGCCTCTAGAGCATCAAAACCACATTGTAAGGTATGCTTACCCACTTGTTCTGCACTATGCATCAAATCCTGCAACTCCTTCAAGTCTGGTTGTTCAGGTTGTGACATTTTACTCTTCAATTGTGATAACAAAAACTGTTGGTATTTTAGCATATGAAACTGACAGTTTAAGGCCCTCATGGATAAGGTAGCCGAGGTATATACCTTTTTTCCCCACCTTTCTAAGGATCTGGAATCTCTCTCGGAAGGCAATGGATTTTTGGCAATGGAGGCCTTAACTCCCTTGGGGCCCTGTGAGATGGTTTCTGGGTCAGCAGCATGGCTTTTGTAAAGAAATTGGTGTGAGTCAGGAACCCTGTAGTACCTGTCAGGCTTAACTGGAGCTGGAGGTACAGTCTGGGTTAAGGCAGGCCTCCGAGTAAACATCATCTAGGATGTCCAAGACAGGAGGTATAGCCAGAGGCCTATGCTGAGGTAACAAGAGAAATTCCCTGAGCCTTTTCTTGGAATCTGAATAATCCTGGCCTTCCCAGTGGAAGTGTTCCCTTAAGGTATGCAAAGTTTCCCCAAATGAGTAATCCTCAGGCGGGGATACAGAAGGGATGGACTCCTCCGCATCAGAGTCTTCAAAAGGGGAGTAAGAATGTTCCTCATCATCAGAGTGCTCTGAAATAATGGAGCCCTGATCAGAGGAGGGGAATCTTCCTCCACTCTGGGCCTTTGTCCGGTGGGGCTGAGAACCTCTGATTAGAGTAATTAAATCCTCAGCCATTTTAAGCATCTGTTTCTTAGGCATGGGGCCTGGAGATGGGCCCTGTGTAGCTGGTCTCTTAGAGTGCATGGTTGCTTTAGACTTTGTGAAAGCCTTGATGGAGAAAGAAGAGGAAGGTCTGAAGACACCTTGAGTGGAGGTGGACCTGTCCACATTCTGAGTTTCAATGCCAAGAGTGGCTTTGGTATCTGTAGTCGGGGTGTGGGCCGAGGAGCCTGCGACCTCGGGTACAGACAGGAGACACCATCAAAGAAGTGTCGTCAGTAATCAGGGGCTGCGTAGGTAATAACCTGATAACACTGATAACCGGACCACGTGTAGTCGGCTTAGGCTTGGTGTCGGTAGAGGCTGCGAACCTCGTGTGTCGGTCCTTGTCTTTGCGTTTTTTAGACAAAACCGGAGTCGGAGTATCTGACGACATATTATAGTTAAATGCTTTCCCAAAATAATGCTGGGCGAACTCAGCCCGACGCTTAATAGTGCGTTTTTTGAATGTAGCACAAAACCGGCAGACCGAGACGTCGTGGTCTGGGCCTAAACAAGGTATACAGAGGGAATGGAAATCCTTATGTGGTATTTGCTTCCCACAAGAAATACAATTATTAACTTTGTCTGACATCGGTCTGAGGCAAGAAAAGTTTCAACGGGTACTTAGCTTTTAAGAAGACTTCGGTTTCCAAATTTCGTAATCTCAGGAGCTGGCCGACCGGCACTTGCGAACTGCTTCTGCTTCGGGCACCGCGCGGCAAGAAAGACTGAAGAAAATGGTGTCGGCTGGTTCCTTTATACCCCTGTCTCACTGACGTCAGGGAAGAAGCGACAACAACCGACGCCGGACCTAGACTTTGGAATTCGGCCGACCGAGGACCCGCCTGATAGCAGGAGAACCCATCTGTTATGACTGCAGCTGTATGCACGATGAACATCTTTCTGTTACCCATCCACTCGTCAAGGTTCCTCTTGAAGAGTGATAGTAAGGGGCTCTGTCTTATGTAAATCGGGACCTTGTTCCATAGCAAAGGAAGTCTTTGCGAAGGGAATCTATCCCTCCAGCATGTTCTATTCATTGTTGTGCTGAGGTTTATATCCCTAGAGCTTGTAGCTCAAGTGGATTTGGTTTTGCTAAGATGGAGCATGTTCAGCAGTTCTGGGTTGGACATGGCTCTGTATGTTAGACAGAGATCGCCTCTGAGAAGGCAATATGCAACAGAGAAAAGCCTTAGTTTTTTCAATCGTGCTGCATAGGGCAACTGTTTCAGGCCACTAATCCTCTTAGTGAGGTACCTCTGTAATCTCTCCAGCTGCTGGAGATGCCTAGCCAGGTACATACCAATTGGTGCATTGTACTCAATAATGGGTCTGATGAGGGAGGAGTAGAGGGGCACCATTACATCCTTAGATCTTGATGCGAACCCTTTCGTGATCAGATGGGTCACAGAGAAGGATTTTTAACCACCTTGGCAACATGGTTATCAAAGGAAAGCGGACTATCTACTTGGGTCCCTAGATCTCTTATTACTACTTCAGATTTCAGGGGGTTACCTCCTATGTGGTAGTTCGCGGGTACTCTGTTTTTTCCAAACGGGATTACTACGCATTTTTTAGCATTTAGCTTGAGACTATGGCTTTGACACCATGCATCAGTCTCATTAAGGCTCTTCTGGAGGATATCCATGTCGGCCGGAGACTCTATTATAGCACCCAGTTTGCAGTCGTCCGTGAACTTGGTCAGCCACAGCCCTTCAGTGTTTGCCTGTACTTCAGAGAAGTATATGTCAAACAGGAGGGGCCCCCAGGACAGAGCCCTGAGGCACACCGCTCATTACTGGTCTGGATTCGGACATAGATCCCATTACTCTTACTTTCTGGGATCTGTCTGAGAGCCAGTTTGCGATCCATCTTGTGACGTAAGGGTTTATGCCCAGGTTGGTGAGTTTATCAATAATACCCGAATGGGGAATGGTGTCAAATGCTTTAGCAAGGTCAAGGTAAGATGTGTGTACCTCCTTTCCCTTAACTATAGCCTGAATAACTGTCTCAAAGAAGTCCACCAGATTCAGGAGGCATGACCTGCCCTTGACAAAGCCGAACTGTGTGGGGTCAAGTGTTTGGAGGTTCCCAATCTCTCCATTTATGAGTTCCATAATGATTCGCTCCATTGCCTTACACACACACACACATATATATATATATATATATATATATATATATATATATATATAGATACTGTATACACAGGTACATTATTACTGTGTAGTGGAATGTTTTCCCTTCTGTTGCCCTACATAGAATCTGACTGAGATATTACCACCGTTTTAAAAAACTAACATTCTTACTTAACAGAGCATACTTCTATGTTTCTCTTCCTAGTGAAAACAGGCCCTTGCAGGAAAGAATGTACATATATTTAAAGGCATTATGTTCCAAGCAGAGATGCAGGCAGGTCTACTGATATCTCCCAGCAGCTATGTTAAAATGCTCCATAAATTAATCACTTGAGTATACACAGGTAAGACTTGCAACTTGGAAGTCCACATTCTTTGAATTATACACAAACATCTTTTATTTTTTACATCGTAAAATCCAGTGTTGTACTCATGGCACATCTCGTCTTAGCAGATAAAATAATGACCTTAAAAAACAAAAATCCCAATTGTTTTAAAGCAAATTTTCCCTAGTGGCAAATGCACCTATTCCCCTCTCAGAAGAACTGCACCCCTTGCACTTGTGCTCTTAACAGAATAATAACTTCTGGGGTCAATGCAACTCAGTATTAGGGGTAGAATCCTCCATTGCAGAGATGATCCAAAGTTAGCATAACGCTGCACTTCATTACACATGGCTTCTGTCCACTTACTCTTCTCTATCAAGGATACGACGTAGATGCAAAGTGCTGTCAGGGGTTGCTGGAAGTACAATTATCGTGGAAGGCCAGAGAGGGAAAACCGAGTATCAGTGGCAGATACAAGAATTAAGGGGGCACTTTCTAGTTTGAAAATTCTATTTTAAACTAACGGCCTGTTAATGTTGTCCTTACTTACTTCACTTTTAAAAACTGGATTCATCTTGTTAAAATGTAACACTGATCAAAACAATTGTTCTCCACTAGGGAAATTATTGAATTAAATTCTGGAACTCAACTGGAAAAAAATCATGACAAACATCCAGCTCTATAAAACAAACCACTTATTTCCATATTAGATACCAATTGTATGACATTAAACAACAACAGAATATGGACTGAAATTGTTCAGCTGGATAGTGAAAAACTGTTCCAGGCAGTCAAGAAAAAAATGGGGATTCAAAGATGGCTGCCGTTCTGTGAGCACTGCTGAACTGCAGCTCTCCATTTAACCTGAGGAAATTTAAACCCTGAGTGGATACTATAAAGATTTTAACATCAAATATTTGATAAAATAACTTCAATTACATTTTACTATCCTGTATTAAGAAGAAAAACCGGAAAAAAGGAAGATATTTCACTGGATTACATCAGATTAGCTGGCTCTGCAGAGAGAAGTAAACAAAGGAACCGTGTGCTTTCTATACTGCAAGTTTTTGTGTTTTAACAACATGTCAAAAGAGGAAAAAAACATGGATATAACCACTACCAAAACAAAACTTTCGGAATTACAGTCACCAGAAAAAGATGTGATTTCTAAATGACAGAAAATTACTAAAATACAGGAACAACAGAAACCAGGGACTAAAATTAAACCTGAGCAAGCATTAAACATGGAAGACATCAGAAATGCTCTGCTACCCATACAAGAAGCTCTGAAGGAACTGACTTGTCAAATACAAACATTTGGAAATTCATGTACTCAGTTGCTGGAAAGAATGGATAAGACGGAAGCTCGAATTTCTGAAAATGAGGATAAACTAACTTTACTCGAAAAAAAAAACTAATCTACATGATGTGGATATACAGGCTATGCAAAGCAAACTTACAGACTTAGAAGCAAGATCCAGGAGAAACAACATTATTATCAGAGGGATTCCAGAATCTATTCAGTATAATGAATTAATTCCATCCATACTACAAATATTTGCAGTGCTTCTAAATGACTCTGATATGGTGAAACAAATTATTATTGAAAG
The DNA here is from genome assembly GCF_019279795.1 of Protopterus annectens. NCBI lineage: Eukaryota > Metazoa > Chordata > Ceratodontiformes > Protopteridae > Protopterus > Protopterus annectens. Next base: position 348,244,174 of record NC_056732.1, on the reverse strand, counting down.
AGCACACAGAGCTCTGAGAGAGTTACAAGCATCTAACTTTCCTAGACCTGTATATGTGAAAATACTTAATTATCAAGATGTAAACAGAATACTTACTACTGCAAAACAAAGTGGAGGCTATATCATGTGGAAAAATAATAACATATCCCTGACACAGGATCTACCTATACAGGTCAGACAAGCTAGACAGTCTTTGTCTCCATACTGCAAATTTCTTATTGACAAACAAATTAAGTTTCAAATGAAATACCCTAATATGCTTATATTTACAATGGATGGGACTAAACATGCTATTTCCACCAAAAATGAAGCAAGAATTCTGTTTCTAAAAGTTTTCAAGGCTTTACCTGCATCAGAGACTTGAACTGAACTCTCGTTGGGACTGGCATGCTGCTGAGGTTGGATCCACTGTTTACTGCACCTCGAGGACTGGGTAATCCTTTGTTTTCGTTTGTAAAGCTTTAGGCCTTTTCCTGAGTAATAAAACTGTTTGTTTTTGCTTATCTTGATCATCTGCGCTCGTTTCCCGATGATTTATGGCTTCTACGAACTGCTTTCGACGAGGAGGAAGACAGGAAATGCCTAAAATGCTGTAGTGGGTGCAGATTTTGCTGTGACACTTCCGGGAGTCCGTCTGTAAAAGCGGTCCCCCATCGCGAATATTTCACAGGGTTTCCAGGCTTGGGAATGGAAGGGAACTGTTTTAAACACTTTTTTGCTTATTTAACAATAAAATAACACTGTTGTATGGTAAATTAAGCATATCGGCACACTTTATATACTTCCCTTATAAATGTTTATTTAGAATCTTGTAGTTATATTATTTAGAGAGGGTGCAGGGTTTAGTAATGTTTGTATAACTATACTTGTCATTATAGTCTTTAATGTACTGTGTAGAGATGATAATCTACTATATTAATTAGTTAGTAGTTTGCTTTAATATAAAACTATAATAGTGTGAATTTATAACCAGGGATATTAGTAGTTAGTAGTTAGCTGTATACTTATTTTAGTATAGGGTTGTATACTAGCATGGGTTTTTTTTTTTTTTTCCTCTTTCTCTCTAGGTTATATTCGTAATAAAATGATAACTCTGTTTATACATTAAGTCTTTTTATATATTTCTTTTTCTTTTTGCATGTGGTTTATGTATAGATAGCTAATCCAATTATTAAAACTTTCTTTTTTCGCTTTATTTTTTATATGTACTGTAATATTATATTTTCAATATTGATTTGCTTAAATAATAGTTAACCAAGGAGCTGTAGATCATGACAGTGCTCGTTAGGGAATGTTTAGTTTAGGCTTTGTCGTAGTTAAGTTAGATTATATAGGTCTTAACTGTGGAACATGTTTGAAATTTTATAATATGGTGTTTTTATATTTGTTTCTTCTCTCTAACCTTTTGTTATTCCATGTTATACAAGACCTATACATGAACTGGTCTGGGGTTATAGTGGGTAAGCACTTGTGTAGTACGGGAAATAAGGGCTACTTCCAGACTATGTATGGTTTTGAATTTACTTTATTTTTCTTTTATGTTTTCTCTCCAAAACCTTCATTGTACAGCCAATCTTGGAAATGTGGGAATTAGACTCATGGAACGTTAAAGGGCTCCAGAACTTAAAGAAGAGGAAATTATTGTTACGTTTTATTGCAGGCTAGGGCGTGGTTTATTTTACTTCAAGAAACGCATTTAATGAATGATCATTGGGTTGATATTAACAAAAAGAAGTGGATCAGAGAAGTAGTTGCATCGGAAGGTAAGTCAAATAGTTCTGGGGAAGCTATTATTATTTAAGATCAATATAAGGAAAAATTTTTGGATTCTAACACAGATAAAGATGGGCGATGGTGCCACGTTACTCTTGCATCTACCCTATTTGATAAACCTATTTTAATTTTAAATATTTATGCGCCCTGTAATGATCAACAAATATTTATAACATCATTGTACTCAATTCTAACACAATTTGATAGATTTTATGTAATTATTGGAGGTGATTGGAATGCTTACCAAAATACGAAGTTGGATAGATCTTGCCCACAAAGAGCATTTAATAAGCAGGCTGCATTAGCACTGAATGATATTAAAGAGGATTTTCAACTTTATGACCCTTTTCACTATTTGAACAATGTTAATAGCACAAATAATTTTACATTTTATTCCCCATGTCATAAAATGTGGTCCAGAATAGATTTCTTTCTGATTTCAAGAACACTGATTAATCTAGAACCTATAGTTGTTATAAAAGCACATTACCTCTCAGATCACTCGAAAATCTCGCTGAATTTTGCTAAGGAGGTAAAGGATACCTTGCAACAAAGAGGTTATAATTGGTCGCTTAACCCAAATTTGCTGAATAAGGAAGAGATAATACAAGAAATTACAAATTACCTTAAAGATTTATTGGCTGGCCTACAGAAACAACAATATACCCCAGAAATTGAATGGGCGACAGTTAAAACACAAATAAGAGGGATCCTTTTGCAAAAAGCTTCTTCTTATAAAAAAATACTAAACAGGGATATTAATAATTTAGAAACAAAAATTAAACTACTTGATCAAGAACTGATTCTGAATTTTAATGAACAAACAGAGAAGGAACTGCTTAAATGTCAAAAGGATCTCTTCTTAATTCAAAATAGTAGATTAACATTTCAAGAATATAAGACGCTGGTGAGGTACGCTAATCATGTTCAAACACCATCAAGAGCGTTGGCTAGGATCATTAATCAATCGAAAACAACAGCGCAGATTTCGGAAATACAATTTAATAATATTATATATTCTAAAACAGAGGATATCATTAATATTTTTGAGGGAATATATACTAGTATTTATGATGGGCAAAAGGATATGTCCTCACACAGAATTTATGGAAAATTTTTACAATCAATTAAGTTTCCAAAAATAGGAGAGGATATTCAAAATGACTTGGTCAAACTGATATCCGAAGAAGAAGTAGTATATATAATCCAACATATGAAATCACATAAATCACCTGGTCCTGATGGGTTGACAGTGGAGTTTTATAAAAGGTTTGCAGATACTTTTGGTAAGATACTTTCAGTTGTATTTAACTACATAATTAGGAATAAAATTAGTGATCCTCATCTTAACGCTTCAAAAACTATTTTTATACATAAAGCCAATTCAGATCCCCAAAACCCTGATAATTATAGACCAATATCATTAATAAATGTAGATATGAAAATTCTAACCTCTATTATAGCATTTAGACTGAAGAAAATCATGACTCATATAATATCCAAAGAACAGGCTGGATTTATGGCAGGTAGACAAACCAGTGACAATACACTTACATTACATACTATGATAACACATGCTAAACAAAATAATCTTAATGTTTATGCCCTTATAATTGATGCACAGAAGGCCTTTGATAGGGCTGATACACATTTTTTGTTTGATCTTTTACCTTATTTTAAGATTTCCCATGAGTTTGTCCAAATGTTATAAATATTATATAGTAATCCCTATACTACACTGTATATTAATAAAAGTTTCTCTAAAAGAATACAGATTAAGACTGGAACACACCAGGGCTGCCCTTTGTCCCCTTTACTATTTAATCTTTATCTTGAACCTTTGTTCTTATATATTAAGCAGAATGTCTATCATAATGTCCCAATAATTTATGGAACCAAAATATTAATGGCAGCTTTTGCTGATGATCTTAACATTTATTGTGCATCTCCAATATCAGATACTGAAAAATTATTGAAGGCTGTTAATGACTTTTCAGAAGTCTCTAACTATAAAATTAACTTGAAAAAAAACAATATCTTCCCTTTAAAAACACCTAAACCTTTTTCGCTATTACCTTTGGTTGGGCAGGTAACATTTAAAGAAAATATTAAATACTTAGGTATTGAGTTTTCTACAGATAATAAAGACTACTACAATAATAATATTAAAACAATTTGGGACCAAATAATTTCTGATTTTGGGAGGTGGAAAAATTTACGACCGCCAGTATTAGCAAAAGTTTCAATTGTTAAAATGAATGTATTACCACGGCTATTATATATTTTCAGGTCAGCCCAACTAAAACTTTCAAAGACATTTTTTAAACAAATTCATAAAGAATTGGATAAATTCATTTGGGAACCAAAAAAAAAAAGGATTTCTTATGGTAAATTAATGACCCCAAAAAATAGAGAAGGACTGGAGTTGCCTAATCTTGAAATGTATTATTTAATCGTAAACTCTAATAGAATTCTAAGAATTGCCAACTATGATATCACTAGTACTAAGTGGACACCAACTTGGGTGATCTTGAATTATAAATATATTTCAAAGTTGAATATTAATCCAAAAGCAATACCTTTTTTAGGTAAAGATACTTTGAAATTATATGGGATTACTGAACACATTAAAACGGACATAATTTCTTTACAAGACTTATTTCAAGCATTAGATCTGGTTCAGTATATGATGTTTTTTCAACCCTTTCATAGGAATCCTAATTTAAAACTGAATAATCAATTAATTGATCTTAAAAAGTTTCCATTAATAGTTAATTTAACTTTGATATATATATATATATATATATATATATATATATATAATTATCTTGAATTTTCAGCCAACCAAATAAGACAAGAATTTAACCTACCTAAAAATTATCTTGTTATTATGAAACAAATTAGAGAACTTGATATAAGTTACTTTAAAAATTTTAAACCTGAAGATGAGACTGTGAATAAATGTTCTGATTTGTGGCAAGCTCTCCAACAGGATATTAAATATATAACAACAACAAATAAATTAATTAAAGAATTTAGATTTCATGATAAAGTTTTGTTATCAAACTATTGGGAAGAGAAAATCCTATTGACAGACAAAAGTATTATGTTAAAAGCAATTGACTTGACTACCAAATCTACTTCTCTTCAAAAATTGATATATACCCAGATGATGATATGGAATAATGCATATTATACACACCTCACCCTGCATAAATTTAACTCTAAAAACTCTCCAACCTGTCCATATTGTAAGAATCAACCGGCTGATCTTCATATGTTCTGGAGCTGTAAATGCATATACAAGCTTTGGAATTCCCCTAAGATTCAACTTCAGAAGATGGGTTACCAAAGCACAACGTTGTCATGGAAATTTATGATTTTGCATATTCCCCTGAAAGAACTCCCTAGATCACAAAGTATTATATATATTAATATTTTTTTATTAAAGAAGCTTTATATAGCCACGAATTGGTTAGACCCATCTAAAACATCATGGGAAAACTTTAGAGTTTTGGCAACAAGGCATATATTAGCTCATAAACTACTTTTAAATCCACATAATAAAAATATTAATAATCCAAAAATTTGGGAACAGATATTTAATATTATACTAGCATAATACTTTTAACTTGAAGGTATTAACAATTATTTCTTTGTTTGGAGAGAATTTTGTAATCAAACTATTACTTGAAATGTTATTAATTACTCTTTGTTTTTCTTCTATTATTAATGTTTCACATGGAAGCATTCTTGTAAATATTGTATATTTGTTTGGTGTGATGGTTAGTGATATTAGTTAGTAGTTTTTTTTTTAAATGTTGTTCTTGTTTTTAATGATGTATGAAAATAATATAATAATAAAGATTTATTATGGAAAAAAAAAGAAAAAAACTGGGGGCGAGATTTAGGGGGATACATAGTAGCGAGGATATTGAAGTAATAATGACCATGTTAAGGGCTCACCCCACAATAACAATTGCAACCAAGTGCTAATCTTGGGAAATCCTGGGATGAGAGGGTTAAGAAACATTCTTCCTACAATACAATGTGACTTGGTTATAGTGTCCTCTTAGAAAATGCTTTGAAGGTCAGACATGGTAGAAGCTACAACTTTGTTGTGTAAGAAATCCTTAAGGAAGGATACCATTGTTGCTATACTATGGCAGGGAAGAGTGATGTGCACAGAATCAGCAGTCAGGATTCAATTGAGGAGAGGAAGTTACTAATGTTAAGTAAGCCCATGGGCTTTAAACTGGTCATTCTGTGGCATCTTTCTAGGCTCTTTTCATACATGTTTTCAGAAAAGCCAGGCTACAGAAATGACTAACATTATTAGAAGGGAATCCTTTCCAAACTCTGTTGAGGTTATTACCCTCTGTGAAGATTTGGATGTAACAAGATTGTGTTTCTGTAGGGGTAATTTGAATCTAAGCCACCAGAGGAATAGACTATTTTTTACTCTCATCATAAACTTTGCTAAGTCGTTTTAGGATGGGCCCCAGCAAAGAGAACATCTATTTTCAAAAAAACTTGAAATTGTTTATGTCCAATAGTGGGAACCTGAACAACAAATTAAATAACTTAGAAGTAAGAATAGTTGGGGAAGAGTATGATATATTACTTATAACTAAAACCTGATTCATTATGAGAAATAAACATTTGTCTCTACCTGGTTTTAAAGGGTACCATGCATTTAGCACTAACAAAGGCAGGGTCCAAATCTTTGTGTCAATTAAATTTTCATCTGTTGCACTATGGTCTGAAAATAATATCATGCTTTTGGTGGACATAGTTTTAGGGTAAAATGGGATGCTGCCCTCTTTTACAAGGTGCCAGTTTAAATTCTGGGCAAGATATTAGGTTTTGTTAATATATTTTTAGCTGGGGGGTATATTTACTAACATCAATGAACATGTAATCCAAAGGTACATAGATACCATACTTCAATGATCTACTCTCAGTGGTATGAAGTTTATTGCCAAAATGTGCATGGTGATGCACAATGTGCTGGACAATGAAATTCTAAAGGGAGCTACACAGGTTAGAGACATAGGGGTCCCATGGACTCTTGTTTCAAATTTGATGCTTACACTAAATTATCAACAGAAGATGCTAGTATGCAGCAGAGAGGAAAAGGTTTTGATTCCTTTATTAACTTGGCAATTAGGCCTATTACAGAATACTGTGAATCATTTTATTGTTTTAGCATAATACAATTGAATAAATTACAGAAAATTCAACAACTTTTTACCAGACATGTATCTGGGTTGAATCAAATGGGTACAGGAAAGGACTGCAACATCTATCACTATATTCCATCAGGTACAGACTTCTGAGGGTCGTGTTTTGTAAATGTTTAAAAAAAATGAGACCTTAGCTGGTAGTTTGGGCATATCCTTTTCTAACCATAAAGCTAACACTATGGAACAGTAATTTGTTAGGTTCCCTGAAGCTATGAGCATCAGTTATGGGCTCTTATTTTCATCACAGAAGTGGGAAATTATGGAACTTCTTACATATATATATATATATATATATATATATATATATATATATATCTACATATAAAATGTATATATATGAGATACTGAGACCTTGAATCTCTTTAAGAGTTTAGCAGACAGATAGTTTAAGGATCATGTATATGGGGTTCTGGGGTATCTCTTAGCAAACTGTTAAATGGCCTGATGGGCTCTGACATTGCATTACATTGAACACTAAAGTGATAGAATATGCTGAAGCCGTGGAACGAGGGCAAAGGACATGAAGAGCACTTGGTTAGATAAAAATGGTAGCCGTTTGTAATTTAGTTTTGCTACCTGCTACCATTACAGTGGGATGCCGCAGTGGTACAGCGGTAGCGTTATCTCACAGCAAGAGGTTCTCCAGTTCGATTCTCGGCTTGGCTTGGGAGTGCCTTCTGTGTGGAGTCTGCATGTCCTCCCCGCGGTTGGGTAGCGTTCGAAAGACATGAGTGCGTAAATGGGCGTGCCTTCGTTAAAGGTTTGGCGTCGAGCTGGCACCTCAGCTTTTCGTAAAAATCTACTGCCAATCATTAGCGGACCGGAGTTCCACTGTGGCGACCCCTTACCGGGAAAAGCCGAAAGACAAACAACAACCTGCTACCATTACAGTATTATGTGATATGAATTATGTCGTACATATTATAACTATAAGAATAATTTCCATATGTAACTATATTTTGTATAACTTAGCATGACAGATTATGACCACACAGTAATGGGCGTTGTTTGAATACTACTACTACTTGTATCAGCTCCTTATCATTCATTTCATGAAAAAGTCAATGAGTTTCACCATTTCTTCTAACTACTCAGGGCAGACCAACAGAGAAGTATACATTATGGATCATTGTATTAATCTGATTATCAGTTAAATATATTCCCTAAAACAGTAAGATAAGCAATATCACCCGGTTCAATTGAGTGTAATTTATTAAGTAAGTGAACTGGTACTTTCCTCACACTTCTCAGTCATGACCCAAACCAGAATTAATGCAGTGAAGATTTACTTTTTTATGAGATGTTTGCTTCCATCCTACCAATTTTTAAGCCTTCACCAAATGCACACAGGCCGTTTTGTCTTCCTTTCTGGGAACTTCACCCATGATCTGGGCGACAGCAAGACGAGGGGGGCATTATTCAAGCTGGCCATGAGGCTGCTTTATGACCTGGCCAGCATCCAGCAAACGATGGTGTAAATGCAGTATAAACTGACAGTTTGGACTAGCAAAGCTACCAGCATGTTTTTGAGAAGTGGATGGAAAGTAGAGTACTTAAAAACACACACAGGTAGAAACAGAACATTTTCACTACAATGGGAGACGCAAGGAATTAGATCAAACCAGATATCAGTACTGTTCCCACCACCTTGCCTGGTATCATACTGACTTTTTTACTTGGTCCCAAAACTGGCTTTCCTTTTCCTGACCAGCTCCCTGCCTTCCCAGGAAGCTTTTAACTGTCTGGACTCTCATTTTGCCTTTTTCTCATTGGAGCAAGAGTTCTCTGACATGACCTTTCTTTTGTTTTATTTCTTTTTTGTTTGTTTAATTTTTTAATAATGTTATTAGAGGAAATAGTTTTAAACAGATTCTCTCCGAGTTTGTTTTCAGTCTAAAGAAATCCTGATAGTGGACAGAAGTGCTTAATTTTTTTTTCACTAAAGTGTTTGATTGCATTCTGCAAATTGTGTTTTGTTCTTTGTGTGTGTGTATTCTGAATGCATTGCCAGACTTCACACACATGTAACAAACATATTGTGTGTTTCTGTTTCTATATAGCATTGTGATGCACATTGTCCGTCAAGCACAATGAGATTCTTCAGCTGTTCTGACAATGCTTCTCAGTATGTCAGTTTTTTTTTTTTGCCACAACTCTATGCTTTGGAAAAACGTTCTACACACTTTATTTTTGTTGATCAAGATTTCTGTTGTGCGGAACCATTTTCAATATATGGATGGCTAAAACATATCCAATCATTTACAAACAAAATATGGTAAAATTTCTACTTTGTATATTCCCATTTTTTTCAGAGATTAGTATGCAAACATGAAACATCATTCATATGCCTGATAACCATATGTAGCCCACAGAAACAGACTAACAGCTAACACACACACACACACACACACACACACACACAGAGGATTATTTGCTTTTCTAGTTTGCTCTCACAAACTGTTTCCCTTTCCAAAGCTCTGGGCCAAGATGCTTCAGTCAGAGACCGGATCATGCTGCATTCTCATTTCCATATTTGCTGATCTCATCTTATTTACACTGCCTTTGTTGATTATATGGCTATCTTTTTTCTTGGATGTCGCCTTCTCAGCAGGGTTTAGCTTAGAAGCAAGCAATGGTTCAGTGCTCCTGTCCACTCATTAAAATATTACTAACTATAAAATAAAATCAGTATCTTTTGTGGTAAACAGACAGAGATTCACAGGTTACATTTTCAGAAATTTGTATAACTAGCTACTGTTGACATCAAACTATTCTAACTTTGTAGTGCCTTATACAATCTGCTAGACAATTCTGTATGATTTCCTTCTGGTCTGGTAATGCATTCATAATGCATGTGTTTTGAAAAGAGTGTTTAAGTGTATGTGTGTGAGTGTGTGTATTTTGTTCTATTTAAATGGTGCAAACATAACATTTATGTCCTACAAAGAGAGTATTTCCTTTGTATTACATACTGTAAAATTACCCACTGTATACCATACAAATACTTCAGTGTGGACATGACCTAACACACTCAAAAACTACAATAAATAAATCAATAAAATAAAATAAATTACAATAAACACAATAAAAAAGCCTTTGATACTGTTTCATATCCTGAACTCTTACAAGAACTCTCCTCCCTTGGCCTTTCCCAACCTTCTCTCCTATGGTTCTCCAACTATCTATCAAACAGACAGCAATGCGTAAAATGCGAAGGCTCTCATTCCTAATACCTAGGCAATAAAACAGGAGTACAACAAGGCTCCAACTTTTGACCACTCCAATATCTTTATTAATAGCCTTTGCACCATCTTGCATTAAAGTTCCCTTGTCCAATATGCCGATGATGCTACTCTTATGCATATGGAGTGTTTCTCCAGGGATTCTGCTGAAATTGGCTTCATTCCAAGTTGGACTTTCCCGGTAAACAAATGTTAAATAAATAAATAAATAAATCTCCTCTTCCACCAACATAGAGCACCTTAGACTACTAACACAAACTGCATTTACATAGGACCATAGAAGGTTACTAGGTTAATGGCCTTTGGGCCCTTACAAGCCTAGTCAAGAGTTTATCCCGAAAGAAGAAACCTCAGTCAGCACCTGTCACCCCTGTCAATGAGGGGCACAGGTGGAATCCCTGGGACAAATCTGTGGTTTCCCATCCACCATCAAGGTTGCGCTTGAAGAGGGTTAGCAAGGTACTCTGATGTATATGGGAAGTCTACTCCAGAGACAGGGCAACCTCTGGGAAACAAACCTGTCTCTCCAGCAGGTTTTGTTGATGTCACATATTAGATTCAGGCCTTTTGAGCAGGTAATGCACAAGGAGTTACACTTACGGATAAGGAGCATTTCTAGTAGGGCAGGGTCAGAGACTGTCCTGTAGGCGAGACACAGATCACCCCTGAGCAATCTGTATGATACTGAGTAGAGTGATAGTGATCTGAGCCAGTCCACATAGGATAGATGTTGGAGGTCACGGATTCTCTTTGTGAGGTATTTCTGTGGTCTTTCCAATTGTTGCAGACGTTTGGAGAGGTACATACCAAACGAGGCATTATACTCAATTATTGGTCTAATGAGGAAGGAGTATAGAGAGGTAATAACCTCCTTTTTTCTGGATGCAATCCTTTTACATATGAGATGAACCAGGTATAAGGCTTTTCTGACCTTTGCTACTACATGATGGTCAAATGTGAGATTGCTGTCAACCTGAGTACCCAGGTCTCTCACCACAGGTTGTGTACTTAGGGGGTTGCCGTTGATGTGGTAATCAGTAGGAGCCGTGTATTTGCAGAATGGTATGATGGTATATACGTATTTAACTTGAGGCTATGACTTTTGAACCAGTCACTAGTTGCTGTGAGACCCTCGTGCAGAATGTTAACATCATTTGAGGAATCAATGACAGCACCCAACTTACAGTCAGCATGAAACATGGTCAGCCACAGGCCTTTTGTCTTTGTCTGGACTTCTGAGAAGTAGATGCCAAACAGCTGGGGTCCCAGGATCAATCCCTGGGGAACTCCACTAGTAACAGGTCTGCTATCAGAGAAGGAAGCACCTATTTTGACCTCGTGGGTCCTGTTGATACACACACCTGATGAGACAGGGATTTCCACCAAGTTGTCTTAGCTTTTCGATGATGCCAGAATAGGGGATTGTGTCAAAGGCCTTGGCCAAGTCAAGGTAAGCTGTATGTACTGACTTTACCTCATCCAGGGCCTTGGTGGCAGTCTCAGAGAAGTCAACCAGGTTCAACAGTCAAGATCTGCCCTTGACGAATCCGAACTGGGTGGGGTCAAGTGCTTGGAGATTCCCTATGTCCTTGTTTATGAGATCCATAATAATATGCTCTATGGCTTTACAGATCAGACTTAAGTTAATGGTGCAATTGTTTCCAAGGTCAGCAGTGGCACCATCTTTGTGCAAGGGAATGACATTGGCAGTTCTCCCCTCTGCTGGAATGAAGCCTTTACTTAGGCTGTGGTTGAACAGGATGCTCAATAGCAAAGCTAGTTCTTGCTGTTTTATATCTTGCTGTTTTCTTGTTGATTGTTTTACATTCATCCAGACTTGGCTCAATAATGCCCAATTATTACTCAATCCTAGTAAAACTAAACTCCTTCTTTTTACCCCACAAACCATCTCTGCCGATTTTAAAGCATCTTCACTAAACAACACAGAAAATGAAGAAGTTCCACATACCAAGTTACTATGAGTTACAGATAAATTAATTTATCTTCGATCTACACATACCCAATTTTATTGAAAAAACACATCACAAACTAGGTGTGGTGTATCAGCACAAGCACTTCATGGATAAGACTACCAAAACTACAGTAGCCACTATCTACCTGTTACCTTCCCTACATTATGCTGCCCCCATTACAACAAATCTTCAAAAAACACTAATAACCAAGCTTGAATCATGCTATAATAAAACTGCAACATTTGCTGCAGGGCTATCTCACTATAAACACCAATGCACTGCTCTTACCAAGCTGAAATGGCTAGAACTTCCACAACATCAAAATTACCTCCAACTAACCATAGCCTATAAAATTATTTACAGTCCTGACATCAGTCCTGTTCTAACCATGCTCTTCTCTCTGAATACAAACTGTTTCTGTCCATAAGAAAACCTAACAAAACTGCATGAAAATGCCTCTATGCCTACTCTGGGGTAAAACTATGGCACTCATTACCCTATGATATCAGAACCATCTCAAAACTCAGAACATATAAATCTGAACTAAAACACTTCTTATGCCTCAAACTTGTCCATGTATCATTCCAGGCTAACTTCTACCTTACATCAATTAACTTAGCCCTTTTTTGTCTCATCTTGCCCAGTACTGTTCACCATATTTAACAATACTGCAGTACCTTATTCTCCACTGTTATAAACTCTGCAACTCCCTATATGTCTCATTATATCTAGCCTTTAACACCCTTTTTCTTTATCCTGACCTTCTATAAATTTCTCTGCTCTGTCTAACCAGGTTGCTTCTTACCTCATACAACCTCTGCATATGCTAAAATAACATTTGCATCACACATTACTAACAATCCTATGTAAATTACAGACATTATTACAAACACTTTACCCTATTGCTAACTCTTAATCTATATCACAAATTATTTTGTTCTATCATTGAAAAGATGTAGTCAGTTTATGTAAAAACTGTGTATATGACCTCTTAGGAATGTTGTAGATGTGCTTTTTTTTGTGTACAATACCTTTTGAGAACATTGTAAATGTGCTTTTATTTTCTCTTTTGTTAATGTTGACTTTTTTATTGCAACATCTTAGTGTTATTTTCTGTACTGGAGCTTTTCTCCGTGGGTCTCTGCTGAAAATGGGCTTTTCTGTCCAGCTGGACCTTCTCAGTAGCCAAATGTCAAATAAAAACATATAAATAAAAATAAATAAAAGACTTCTTAAAATGCAATGATTTCTAAAATTCCACAGTTATACAATAAATTAGATCTTCAGAAAAGTACAGTTTTGTACACTTACCATAAATGTAGATGTTCAAGTGTATTCACTGTTGCAGTCATCACATTTGGGTTATCCTGCCAGGGGTAGCCCTCAGTCAGCCCGAATACCAGAGGCTTAGTATTTCTGCATCGGTTGTGTCACTCCAGGACTGACGTCAGGTTGTCAGAGGTACAAAAACAGGCAGCCGACGCCATTACATCAGTTTTTCTTGCCTTAACTGTCAGGATCCCCCAATAGGGAGCTAGGTCATGGTGGAAGAACACCACCAGTAGAAAGTAAATGCTTTCCTTGTAAGGAGAGATCGAGAGAGACAAGGGGGATGGAGGGAAGGAAACCAGGACTGCAACAGTGAATACACCTGAACATCTACATTTATGGTAAGTGTGCACAACTGTATTATGTTCTTTATGTTTCACTGTTGCAGTCATCACAGTTGGATTGATTCCCAAAGCTGAAGAAAAGGGTGGAGGCAGCCAAGAAGACTGGGGGCTGGCTAGGATGCCCTGCAAGACTGCGGTGGCAAAGCCTGCCCTGGATTTGGAGAAGATAGGCAGGTGATAATGCTTGGTGAAGGTATGAACAGATGTCCATGTTGCAGCCTTCAGGATGGCCCTGGTGGGGACCACTCTGAGAAAAGCTGTAGAGGCGGAGGTTGCTCTGGTGGAATGTGTCCTGACCCCCTTTGGGGGTGGTTTCCCATGTTGTTTGTAGCAGAAAAGGATGCAGTGTGCTATCTATTTGGAGAGTGCTTGCTTGAATATGGCCTTGCCCTCTGCTCCTGCAGCGAAGCTGACTAGCAATTGATCAGTTTTTCTAAAAGATTTAGTCCTGTCCAGGTAGAATCTGAGCTGTCTGTGCACATCTGGAGAGTACAGAATGCTTTCCCCCTTGTTTTGTCGGTTAGGGAAAAATGTGGGCAAATGAATGGATTGGTTGAGAGCCACACTGGACACCACTTTAGGCATGAAAGATGGGTTAGTCCTGAGGGAGACCCTGTCAGCATGGAAAATGATGAAGGGCTCCACAGCCATACGTGCTCGTAGCTGTGATATTCTTCTTGCTGAAGTAACAGGCAGAAGCAAGGCTGTCTTCCAAGAGAGAAATTTTAACTCTGCTGAAGCTGCAGGTTCAAAGGGGGGCAGGGTGAGCTTTTCCAACACAAAGTTAAGGGTCCCAGGCTGGGGTAGGAGATCTTCTGGGTGGTCTTAAGTTGTTAGCCCCTCTTAGGAACTGTTTGATGAGAGGGTGTGAGAATAGCGGTGGCTCTGTGCTGAAATGAGCAGAGATGGCGGCATGAATTCTAATAGAAGAGAAGGACAGACCCCTGTGTAGTAGGTCTGCCAGGTAATCCAGGATGAGAGGTAGGGAGGGCTGTGCCGTTCCAGCTCCCTTAGCCTGAATCCAGGTGCAAAACATTGTCCACTTGTCAGCATAGGATTTTCTAGTGCTGGGGCATCTGGCCTCACATATAACATCTAGAACTTGTTTGCTTAGGCTGGCAGCTTGAGGAGAGGTCAGGGAATAAGCCAGGCTGCCAGGTTGAGGGTCTGCAATTGGGGATGCATGAATTCTCCATTCCTCTGGGTCAGGAGTGTTGGGATCTGAGGTAGGTGCCATGGTGGCAGGGGTGACAGGCTGTGCAGCAGTGGGTACCAGTGCTGGTGTGGCCAGTCTGGGGCAATCAGGACTGCCCTCGGTTTTTCCTCCCTTATTTTGAGCAGTACCCTTGAAATGAGTGGTAGAGGGGGAAATGCATTGACTGAGAGGTTTACCCACTGGAAGGATAGAGCATCCACTTTCCAGGCCTTGCATTTGCTGAGCTGATGATTGGAGTGGGAGGCAAAGAGGTCGACCTTTGGGCTGCCCCATTTCTGGGTTACAAGGGTGAAGGTTCTGAGGTCTAGCTGCCACTCATGTGGTTCTAGCAGGTTTCTGCTTAAGTTGTCTGCCAGAGAGTTTAGAAAGCCTGGCAGGAACTGTGCTAACAGGTGTAGTTGTATGGCTGAAGCCGTGTGCCAAAGGATCATGGCGAGCCTGCAGAGACGTTAAGAATGAGTTCCTCTCTACTTGTTGATATACCACATCACTGTGTTGTTGTCTGTATCAGTAGAGGCCCCAGGGAGAGTAGGGGGGTCTGAAAGCTGTCAGGGCATGCTGAACAGCTAACATCTCTTTTTGGATGATGTGCAGATTTATTTGATTTGGGCACCATTGGCCCTGAATGCACCTGCCGTCCAGGTGAGCACCCCAGGTATAGTCTGATGCATCTGTGGTGAGGGTCTGGGCGGCATGGGGTTGTGACAAGGGAAGTCCCTTGTTGTGGTTGCATGCTGCTGCCCACCAAAGAAAAACTTTCCTTAGACAAGGTATCATTGGTATAAGAGTTTCCAGGTCTTGTGAGTGCTGACACCAAAGGCTCTTTAGGTACCATTGTAGTTTCCTCATATGCAGTCTAGCATATGGAATGAGTAGAATGCAAGAGGCCATGAACCCTAGAGCTTGCAGAATTTTCCTTGCGGATAACTGGGTTCTGGTGGCTAGTTGAGAGAAGTAGCCTGTCAGGTAGGCTTGTTTTTCTTGAGTAAGGAATGCCATCTGGGATGCTGTGTCCAGGCTTGCTCCCAGGAATACAATTTTTGTGTGGGGACTAGTTTTGATTTCTTTTCGTTGATAGTATACCCCAGGGAGGTCAGTAGATCCTTTACAAAGGTCAGGTGCTGGAGCAGCTTTTCCTGACTGCCTGCCTGAATCAGGCAGTTGTCTAAGTATGGGTAAATTTGAATATTTCTTTGTCTGCAAAAAGCAATGGCGGGAACCAGACATTTTGTGAAAACCCTGGAAGCACTAGATAAGCCAAAGTGAAGTGCAGAGAACTGAAAGTGCATAGATCCTACCCTGAAATGTAGGTATTTTCTGCATGATTCCCTGATTGGGATGTGTAGGTAGTCCTCTTTTAGGTCTAGGGTGGCTAACCAAGCATCTTTGGAAAACATAGGTAGAAGCTCCTGGAGGGTGAGCATTTTGAATTTTGGTATCACCAAAATGGTGTTTAGAATGGATAGATGGAGGATGGAGCGCCATGTGCCCTCTTTTCTGGGTACCAGGAAGAGTCTGGAGTAGAAACCTTGGCCTATCTGTTCTGCAGGAACATGCTCTATTGCCCTCACGGACAGCAAGGAAAAGACTTGCTTTTTGGCCTCTGCCCACTGGTTTGGAGGAAGATCTGGGAATCCTTGTGGGGTTGGCAGAGTGTAGAAAAAAAATTTGTATCCTGGGACACTATGTTGAGGACCCAGTGGTCGTTGGTAATGGTGGCCCAGTTGCCGGCGTGGAAGGAAAGTTTTCCTCCTAGGGGCATTAGCAGGTGGGCAGAGGGAGGGGGTGGAAGTGTAAAGTCATTGTGAGTTCTTACCATAAGGGGTGGATTTGCACTCCCTGTTTTTGAAGAGGAGGAACTCCATTGCTTAAATCTCTGCATTCCCAAGGGCTGTTGTTTGGGGGGTCTGCTTCCCCTGGGTCTAGGCTGAGGTGGCCTGGAGGGGGCAGGAAAAGACCAGTGTTTGGAGGGGCAATGCCTACTGAACCTCGGTGGCTGGACTTGTAAGAAGTCTTTAACTATCTGCATACATTTAGCTTTTTCTTCCATCTTTTTTAAGACGACTTCTGCCTTGGTGCCAAATAAGTTGTCTTTGCTCACGGGTGCGTCCAATAATTTGGATTTGACATGGTCTGGCAAGATCTGTCCCTTAAGCCAAGCATGCCTTCTAATGACAGAACCAGTGACTGCTGCCCTGCAAGATGCTTCTAGGGCATCTAAACCACACTGCAAGGTGTGCTTAGTTACTTGACTTGCAGAATGCATCAACTGTTGTAACTCTTTATTTTCTGCACAAGCAGGAAAGGAAGATATTTTTGTTTGAGGAGTTCCATGGTATGTTGCTGATATTTCAGCATTTGGAACTGACAATGTAATGCTCTAATAGCAAGAGTAGCAGAGGTGTATACTTTTTTACCCCATCTGTCTAATGCTCGGGAATCCCTATCTGAGGGAGTGGGATTCTTAGCTGAAGTTGCTTGATTCCTTTAGGTCCTTGAGAGATGACCTCAAGGTCAGCAGTAGGATTTTTGAAAAGAAATTTGTGAGAGTCAGGGACTCTATACTACCTGTCAGGTTTCCTGGGAGCAGGAGGGAGGGTGTCAGGAGTCAAAATGGATTCCATACAAACATCATCCACAACATCCAGAACAGGAGGAATGGCCAGAGGTCTGTGCTGTGGAAGATCTAAGAATTCCTTGAGTCTCTTTTTAGACTGAGGATAGTCCTGACATTCTCATTGGAAATGCTCCATTAAAGTATGTAGGGTTTCCCCACAGGAAAAGTCCTCAGGTGGAGAGGCTGAAGGGATGGAGTCCTCTGCATCAAAATCCTCATAAGCAGAGAGAGGGGTTGCATATCATCATATTCAGATGCATCAGTCATTGGATTCCTGTTCAGATAAAACTACTGGGGACAAGTCTCCTTTTCTTTTGGAAGGGGTAGCCTGGCTTACCCTAATAAGCATTATAAGGTCTTCCGCCACTTTAAGCATTTGAGACTGAGGCAAGGAAGCAGGTGCCTGAGCTTGGGTCATCGGTTTTTTGGGTGTGGTTCGTACCCTGGGCCTTAGAAACTCTAAGCTCGGAAGCCGGTGCCTGCTCAGTGGCTCCGGACCCATCCAAGGTAAAGACATCCGCAGGATCCTTAGTTGAAGAAGAGTCTCGCGGCATACCAGACTCTGAAAGGGTCTCAGTAGCAGCCTGCGAATCCACAGAAGCGGGCATCAAGGGCTGCGAAAGTGCCTCACTGAGGACCGGAGAACTGACGACTAGCTTAACGGAAGTGTTGTCGGCAGTTTTAGACCTGTGCGGTCTGTCTGTGTCTTTATCCTTACATTTTTTCAGACGATCGATAGTCGGATGGCTTAACGAAGCCATATCGGAATGCAAGGACTGAGCGCGAAAATATCTAGCTACAATAAGGGCCCAACAACGTATAATTCTGGTGTTGAACAAAGCACAAAAGCGATAGCGGGGGACGTCGTCATCTGGGCCTAAACAGGTGATGCAGTAAGAATGGAAGTCTCGGTTTGGTATTTGCTTTCCACAGGCGAGACAATTGTTAACTTTTTCTGACATCAATTAGAGCAAAATAAAAGGATCCTCAATGGGGTACTTAGCTTTAGAAGACTTCAACTTCAACGAAAACTCAGGTAGCGGCTGACTGGCACTCATGCGGACTGCTTCTGCTTCGGGCTCCTCGGCAATTAAGACTGATGTAATGGTGTCGGCTGCCTGTTTTTATACCTCTGACGATATGACGTCAGTCCTGGAGAGACAGCAACTGACACAGAAATACTAAGCCTCTGGTATTCGGGCCAACTGAGAGCTATCCCTGGCAGGATAACTCAAATGTGATGACTATAACAGTGAAACACGAAGAACATCTAGCAGGTTTTCATGGGCCCCTACAGATTGCCCAGCGAAGGATGCTCTTGCAACTAGCAAAGTTTCACAGATCAAGAGTCTAACAGGAGAAAGAACATGTAACAAAAGGCTCAAGGAACATCCTTAGCACCAGCTGTACCCCTCTGCTAGCTGAAGACATCTTAGGACATCAAATATATTTATAATCAGTTCATGTAAGATATTAAGCACTGCCCTCAAAGCCACAGGCAACCAGAGTGAAATCTTCTGCACAGTGAGTGACATGGCTGCAGTGGCATATATCAGATAAAAAATGCTGGTTGGTGCAGTTTGCACATAAAATCATTCAAGATGAATAATAGTCTGAGGAACAACAGATTACAATAAATCCATGTGCACAGAGTCCAAGGAACTGACAATAGTAATAAGGTTCTCTACTGAAATTAAATGCTTGATCTAGCCTTTTACCAACAATGATAATATGGCTAATAGCTATCATATTTCTTAAGAAATAGCAAATGGACTAGAATGATGCTCAGATCCTGCAGTCTTGACACAAACTCAAGTCTGTTCCTTCTATATGCAAATATAAAGGAGAGAAAGAACCATGGAGGATCTTATGCCTAGTTAACTCATTCGATCCTTCCATCTTGGCAGGACTAAGTTTGAACCGATCGACTCATTCATTTAAGGATAGCCTCGATACAGAATCAAGAGCTAGCAGGAGCCATCATTTGCTCCTGAGGGAAGAAGATACAATGCTGAGTATCACTGGAAAAGCATGAAACCTCTCCTACTGACACCTTCTAGTGGTAATAAATACAATGTGAAAAGTAAAAGAAGCGATATACGAGTCCTTTGGGATCTTGCATTGCTGAGGGTGTCTCAGGGAAGAACTTCATTCCTCAGTCCATCTTCTCAGACTGCCCCAACAGGTAAGAGGAAAAGTAATCAGGGACTGTGCCAGAAAAACACACTGGAAGCAAATGCTCTCAAGCAAAACAATGGGATCTAAAGTATCAATCAATGAACCATGATCGAGGAAGAGGAAGATAAAATACAATGATCCCTCACAACTAGAAGGTCACTTATCACCCAACCGAGAGTGTTCTCAATGTTACAACAGCTCGTAAAATCAGACTGATAACATCACGTAAGCCATGAATTGCCAGGAAAGATTTAAGCTGAAAACTTAATGTATAACCACCTTCTCAATAATTATTCTGAGACAGGAAATGTTAGGGATGGGGTGACAATTATTCAGACAGCACTAAACACCTCTGCTTAGACAGGAACATACAGTTTAGAGAACTACCAGACTGAGAGAATCCAAGAAAGTCAAAACCAGCATGTTTGGCCAAGAATACAATAATTGTGCTCTTCAAATCCCATCCACGGCCACATTATAGTCCCTATAGCGAAACTCAGTGTCCAATGCCAGTTTGGTGAAATGTGTACAGGTCATAACTGTGACCATTAGAAGCATTCTGAAATGTCTTGAGACTAATTTCAGCAATGTGTCGGTGGCAAATTAAGCAGTAGCTTCACATTTGGAGGCATAAAGGACATTTATTTATTCATTGACTTATTTGAATTTAACCAAGGGAGAGCACTGATCACAGCTGACCAATTGCAATCTGAGCTTAACCAAAATTGCAAACTACTAAAAAAAAAAAAAAAGTTATAAAAACAATGAGAAGAACCTAGCAGCAAAATCCAAAGTGAGAGTAAAATATAGCATAAGCATAGAAGTGATAGTAACAGAAAAGCATACATATATATATATATATATATATATATATATATATATATATATATATTCCTATTTACAAAATACACAGTTGTCAAGGTTATGCATGGTTATATGATTGGGGTGAGCAGAAACGTTGAGAATGTAGTAGGAGATGTTGGAAGGGTGGCATTCGTATTTGGCTGCTAGTTTAAGATAAAGTTTAAGCTGGGCATGGAACTGTGAGTAGGAAGCTGATTCTTACATTTCCAAAGTTTGGGACCAAGAATAGTGAAACTGTGGTATGGGCAGTGAAGTAAGTGGGACAGAGCAACTGTGGTTCCTGAGGATGTATGTGAGGGGAGTTCTTTTAAGTCTAGCTGCAGAACGAGAAATGGCTTGGTTATTAAGAAGGCTGAATATTTAATAAAGAATCTAGAAAATGTTGACATTTTTGCTAGACTGGGAGCCATTTTGCATTTTCGAGGGTTATGCAATGAAGTTCTTGCTTTGAGGAAAGAGTAATAAACTTGTAGATCTTTTTTTTCTACAGTTTGAATATGTTTAGCATTTCTGTTGTATGCTGAACTTATTAATGGAAGGCTATATTCAACTGGGTAAGATTATCTCTTTTTCCATCACAGATCTAGTGGCTTCAGAGAAGGAATGTGGAGATTTTACTGGCCCAGAACAAAAGTGTGTTATCTTTTGAGAAATGTTTGTGTGTGTGTGCGCGCAAGAGCTCATGCTCGTGTATATGTTTTGTTCTACTCTAATGTTATCTACACAGAGAGTGAAATTTATTGATGGATCTAACCAGATGATCAGGTATTTAAAGGACATGGAATTTCTAAGTAATTGTTTTGACAGTCCACAGTGAACAATGGGGCAGTTACTTTGACAAGATTTTTGTTTGTTCCAAAAAGCACGGTCTTAGTTTTGGTAGAGTGAAGTAGTAGATATTTAATAATCTACTGGATGATGGAGAGGAAGTCTACTTGGAGCTCGTTGTGTGAGTGATTGATTTGAGTGACATAGGACCATGTCATCTGCATAAAGGAGTAGGTAGCAGATGAGAAAGATAAAATATGAATTTACTGATGTAGATAGATAATACACGGAAAGCCAGGTTTGAGCCATGAACATCTTTTCTGAGTATGGGTAAGGGAGACAGAGAGGGATGAGTGGATTTTCACAGCAAAGTATCAGTTTTACAGGAAATTTTGAAACCAGCGAACAGTGCCTTGACCGATTCTTGTTAGCATCAGGTGGTGTAATAAGACAGTGTGGTCCACAAGACTGAATGCTTTGGTAAGATCTAAAAAAAAGATGCCTGTAAGCTGTCTTCTAATCATTACTAGCAAGATTTCATCTCTCAGAGTCCATATTGCTGTCATTGTGCAATGGCCCGATCAGAATCCATGTTGTTTGCATAACAGAAGAGTATATGTGCTAATATAGTGTGTAAGCTAGCAGTATACAAGTTTTTCAAGAATTTTCCCTGGGGTGGGAAGGATGATGATGGGAGAGGGGTGGTAATGTGAGGTTTTGGAGGAGTTGGATTGTTTAGGTAGAGGGATCACTATTGCTGTTTTCCAAATGTTTGGCATTATGTTTTGGGTTAAGCATAGACTACAAATGTGTTTGGGGGGGGGGGGGTTAAGATGAATTCCTTACAATGGTCGATGAATCACAGATAAGAGTCATTGGCCTTGGGTGGACTGTTAATATATATTTGTTCAAGAGCCAGTGTGATATCTTTCCTATTAATAGGTCTAATGTAAATGGGGAATGGAGCATAAGGAAGATTTGGAATATAGTTGGTAGATAAAATGATAGAAATTGTGGGAAGGCTGCAGAACTCTGTGAAATATTATGTAGGGGAGAAGCTAGGCATCTGGGTTCTTTCTCCCACTTAGGTAGTTTACCTCTTTTCAGAAGAGTTTGGGATACTGAATAGGGAATTCTAGTTTGATTTCATGATACAACTTTTATGACTTCTTATTTCTTTTTGATAGGTTTCTAAGTTGTGTAAACTTTTGTCAAGTTTCTGGAGTGGGGTTTGCTTCCAAGAATGCAAGGCCTCATCTCTTAATTTTAATAGAGTTTTCAACTCAGTGGTAAACCAGTCATTCTTTTTGTGCTTATGTTATCTGTTTGTTACTGTGAAGCAGGTATATTGGAGATTTTGAAGAGTGGAGGTGAGAGATTAAGCACCAGAGTTGGCTTTGGTGGAGTACAGAATGAATGTCTAGTTGAGAGAAGAGAAGGGTGAAGAGTTTTTAAATGATGGATTCTAATTTTGGTTTGAATGAGTATAGTTTGGATTGGGATTTTAGGTAAGGGAGTTTGAGTTCTAAATAAAACATGTCAGTGCTCACTGAGGTTTGGTGGGTGAACAGAGATGACTGAGACAAGAGGGGGATTACCTGTAATAAGTAGATTAAGTAGAAAATGGCTGCAACATTGGGACAGGTAGGTTGTTGAATAAGTGATTATGGGGTAGTAACAGTGTTATTTTCTTAAAGGATGACGGTGACTGAGTGCAGTTTTGTGTGGGTGGTTTGAAGTTCTGTTGGGGAACTGCATTTATTGTTATATGGTAGAGGAGTGGAGGGAGGTATAGATTTATCAGTTGAATGATAGGAAGAGATACGGTTTTGTGAAGCTTACGTTATGTGGTTTAGCTTTAAGAGGTGTCAGGTGGCAAATTAAGTTTTTTTTGGTTGACTGTCCCGTGATCTCCTATAACACTACTGACTGAGTTGATAAGAACATCGTGTTGTTATGTAAGATTTCAGACTGGCAGACTGAACAGTGACCATTCAATGTTATCCTGTGCTCAGGAACACCTTACTGCTCCAACATCCACCAAACTCTTATGACACTACAGCACTCCTCATCATATAAGCACTCACACATCAACTCTGCACATAAACTGGTACATGACAAGTGACAGCTCTGGAGATGGCCTTACTGAAGGCTACCACATGATTTGTTGTGTCAACTGCACTGCAGTCCAGAAAGAGATGGTCAAAAAAAAAGATTAGTAATATGTAAATACCTAAACTCAGCCGCCTCAAATGCTGGTTAATTAAACTGTGGGAAGCCACATTGAAATGGATCTGACAGTGATCTAATCAAAAAAATACTTATGCCTCCAAATTTCAGCTTACTACATCCACTTGGAAAACCAAACAAAGACTGTGGATCCTTCAAATGGTGGTTAAGCCAAAAATCCAAACAAAATAAAATCCTTCGCTAACCCAGTGCAATTTTTTGGCAGACCTAACAAATTCCTGGTCAACTTCAATATTAAAGTCACTCAAAGTTACATAGCTTGGGTGATTCAATAATAAGCTAATGAAAAGTCAGATGAAGCTTGCAGAAGAACCTTAAAAGTTCACCCAGAATGACAGCTAAGATATCTGCAGTGTGTTCATGAACCCAGGACATACTCCAAAGTGCAGGTGACTCACCGGTAATGTGAGCCATGTTAAAACTAAATTAAAAACAGATGGCAACATTCACCAGTGGCAGTGCCAAGGCTACATTCCCCACTGACAGTGCCACACCTAGGACAATGAATAGTAGATGACATAGTCGGTATGTCTGAAACCAAAGAAGGTCAAAATCATCAACAAATCAGGTACCCAAATACCAAGTCAATATCATTTACCAGTTTAAAGTTATTCTTAGCCTTTTGCAGTCTAAACTGGCACTAATCATTAGTACTACAAGCAAGGCCAGTGGATTGCAAGCCTTATCTCTTACAAATTATACTTGCACATGCAACGGGAAATAAAAAAAAAAAAATTATTCACCCTAGCGCTTTGGTATACTGACTCCTACAGATGCATACAGTTTCATGAACTCAAATAGCCTTTTATACCATTTCATTAATTACTTAATACAATAATGAAAAACACATAACAGAAAAAATTGTTTGAATTAAATCAAACATTGCCAATTAATGACGATATTTAAACTGCCATGGGTTAAAGTATTATACTTTAAAATAAGCTTCGACTCACTTTGGTTTAACATTAATAATGTCACCCCCTCTTGTACAGGTTACATTGACCAGGACCCAATATTTAAAGCAACTTTCTCTACGATTATGCTTCTCGTATGTTTATAAAGTGCTCATATTTTCATACTTTGTATTTGTTAAGTTGACAAACATACTTGTATTCTAACTTTAATTTTTATCTTGGTCTGGCCAATCTACAATTTTCTTTCCACACAGTCAAAACAAATATTATATACTACACGTGACTTTTCACAATTAAAACGGTACCTCCTAGCAAAGATGGAGGAGTGTGGTGGTAGTGGGATCCTTGATCTCCTTCATCCAGTTTCTGGATATGGACCCACAGTTAAGTAGAACAGGCATAATTTTAAGCAATGCTCCAAAAGATAGCAGCATAATATGCAGATTCACTTGCTTCTATCAGTGAATCAGCAAATGGGTGCCAAGGGTAAACACATGAACAAGGAGGGATTAGAATGCACAGATATAGTAAGGACTACAGCACAACACTACACTCATACACAGGAATCAGCAACTGGGTGCCAAGTGTAAACACATGAACAACGAGGGATTAGAATGTACATATGCAGTAAGGATTACAGCACAACACTACACTCATATGGAGGAATCAGCAACTGAGTACCAAGTGTAAAGACATGAACAGCGAGGGATTAGAATGCACAGATGTAGTAAGCACTACAGCACAACACTACACTCATACACAGTCCCTGTTATAAAAGCAGCTTAATAAACTGTCTCAACAATTTGTGGGTGATCAACTAGACCACTCTGACAGTTAACAGAAAATTACCTTTCCACCAAAATTAAAAGTATAATTCTTGATTCCAGTACACAAGATAAATGTTTGTGTGTTTGTGTGTGGGTGTGTGTGTGTGTGTGTGTGTGTGTGTGTCTGTGTGTGTGTCTGTGTGTGTGTCTGTGTGCATGCATGCTGAAGTAAATGGAATGTGATCTGATGGATTTGGGAGGACTCTTTCCGTGATAGGAATAGCAGAAGTGGATGCAATGTGAAATTCATTTAGAAGTAGTCTATTTGGATATGGGTTTCCCCTCTGCCCCAACAGCAAAAGAGACCAGTACCTGATCAGTTTTTCTGACTGACTTGGTCCTATCCAGGTAACATCTCCATTGTCTGTGCACATCTAGGGTATGCAAAATTCTTTCCCCTTTATTATGGGGGTTGGGAAAGAAGGTAGGTAGATGGATGGGGTGGTTGAGGGTAACATCCAAGACCACCTTAGGCATAAAGAAGGGGTTATTTATTAATTTATTTTATTTATTATTTTATTTTACTTATTCATTTATTTTATATTTGTTTACTGGGAAAGTCCGACTGGACATAGGTCCCTTTTCAGCGGAGGCCCAGGGAGAAAAACTCCACATTGCAATACACTACATGAGAGTAAAACGAAGTAGAACATAAATACATATGGCATATATACGCATCAGGACAACATGCTGGTGATTAACAAACATACATATAGCATATATACACACAACAGGACATCATGTTAGTGATTAACATTTCTTACAGTAGACAATCAGAGGTACATTTTTTTTTTCTTTTGCAGTTATAAGTTTTGTAAGGTAAATGTATATGGGTTTGCAAGCTTTCAGGGGAGAAACTGTTTATACATAGCTGCACCCTGACAAATTCTCTTGGTATGGATTAGCCTGGTGAGTGGCATGAGCATAGCTAGTTACTTAGCTAGTGGGTTTTCAGGAGTTTTTTGAATTGACTAAAGGAGGTGGTAGAAGTTATTTGCTTGGTAGTGTGTTCCAGGTTTTGGCAATGGTGTTGGCAAACAGGAACTTACCAGCTTCGTTTTTATGTTTGATGACAGTTATGAGGTTCTGGTTACTAGATCTTAAGGGTCTAGAGGGAATGTTGGGCTGAATTAGGTGCTGAAGTGCTGGCGTTTTCTCTAGTTTGTGCACTATAGACAGTTGATTGAGTACAAGTATATGAGGCAACTCAAGCCAGTTAAGTTGCTTAAGGGATAGACAGTGGTGGGACCTATATGAGGCTTCAGTAGCAAACTTGGCAATCTTGTTGTAGCAAGATTTCATTTTATTTAGATCAGTTTGGCGGAGATTGGTCAAGATCGGAGAGGCATAGAGGAGGGTGGATAGAAGATGAGTCCTTGCGATGGTTACTTTGGTGCGTTTTGTCATAAACTGTTTGTTCCTGTAGAGGAGACCAAGTTTTTTATTAACTTAATGGCTTGTGCTATGTGGATGTCAAACCTCAGGTTATTGTCTATTTCTATGCCTAGCAGTTTAGTGTGTGTGTGGCTGGACTGATTTGAATGTTTTCTTTGGAGCTAATGGTGAAATTATTATTTAGGGAGGATCTCTGCAAGGACTGAAAAGAATTAGTTTGGTTTTTTTGGGGGGATTAAGAAGAAGTTTGATGTTAGTGAACCAAGTTTCAGCTAGGGTGAAGTTATTTTGGGTAAGGGTTTGCAGTTCACTAAGGGTAGGGGCAGCACATATGAGGGTAGTGTCATCTGCATATTGTACTATTGAGGCAGTGGGAGAGGATGAAGAGATCTGATTTGTAAATAGAGAGAACAGCAATGGGCCAAGGATGGATCCTTGAGGGACTCCTATGGTTACTGGTAACAGGGGGGACAATTGGTCCTGCCATAGGACTGCTTGCTGATGGGCAGATAAGTAGCTGTTGAACCATGACATAAAGGAGGGACTTATATTTAGGGTGGATAGGATATCAAGAAGCAAATGGTGGTTTACCATGTCAAAGGCTTTTGATAGGTCTAAGAATATGGAAGAAACAAATAGACTCTTGTTTCTGTGGTGGTTAACTGTTGGTGAATGATAGTAGTGCTGTTGTGATGCTATGGGAAGGCATAAAGCCATGCTGGGTTGGTCCTAAGAGACACCCTATTAGCATGGAAAAAGATGAAGGTTTCAGTGGTCATAAGAGCCTGAAACTCCAAAACTCTCCTGGCTGAGGTAATGGCCAACAGGAAGGCAGTTCTCCAAGAGAGGTACTTCAGGTCTGCTGAAGCAGCTGGCTGAAAGGGAGGCAAAGTTAGTTTTTCCACGACAAAGTTTAGATCCCATGCAGGAGCAGGTGGCCTTCTAGGTGCTTTAATGTGGGCCACCCCTCTAAGGAACTGTTTTAATAGATGTTGGGAAAAAAATGGGCGATCCGACTGTATATAGGTAGAGATAGCAGAGGCATCTGTTTTGATGGAGGAGTATGACAATCCCTTTTCTAGGAGCTCTGCCAGGTAGTCCAGAATCAATGCCAGACTGGCCTGGGTGCTGATGATAGCTTTGCTGTGGCACCAGATGGTAAATCTTTTCCATTTGGCGATGTAGGATTTTCTGGTGCTGGGCCTTCTGGCCTCCTTAATAATGTTTAAAACCTGCCTGCTGACAGTTGTGGCGTTATCCGCCTTTGTGGAATCAGCCATGTGGACAGCTTCAGTGTGTGGAGGTTTGGATGCAATACCTTCCCTTTTTCTGAGTTAGAAGGTTTTGTTGTTACAGGCAGGTTCATGGGAGGTTCTTTGGCCAGACTGAGGAGCAAGGGGTACCAGTGCTGTCTGGGCCAGTCTGGAACAATGAGAATAGCCTTTGTGCCTTCTTCCCTGATCTTGAGAAGTACCCTGGGAATTACGGGCAAGGAGAGAAATGCATACACAAACAGGTTGCCCCAGTGGAAGAAGAGGGCATTCACCCTCCAGGCCTCTGGATGGAACTCTCTGGAGCATAACTTGGTTAGCTGGTGGTTGTCTGAGGTTGCAAAGAGGTCTCTGTCCGGGTTCCCCCAGGTTTTGCTGATGTTGAGAAAGGACCCTCTGTGCAGCTCCCACTCATGGGCATCCAGAAGGCTTCTGCTTAACTGGTCTGCCAGGGTGTTCTGTTTCCCTGGGATATACTCAGCAATCAGATGCAGTCCCAGAATTGAGGCTGACTGCCAGATTTGCATAGTTAAGTGACACAGGGGGTAGGAGTGAGTGCCCCCGCTTGCTGATGTACCACATTACTGATGTGTTGTCTGTGTTGATTAAGAGCACTCCCGGTCTCAGGTGATCCTTGAAAGCTTGGATTGCCCTGTGAACTGCTAGCATTTCTTTTAGGTTAATATGTAGGCCTTGAACCTCCTATTCCCAAATGCCCTGGTTGCACATACTTCTTTGTTGTGCCCCCCCAGGCTGTGTCTGATGCATCTATGGTGATTGTTTGGCTCTGTGGGAGAGTGATAAAGGGTATACACCTCTGCCCACCATAAGAGTTCCTTCTTTAAACAGGGAATCGAGTGCAACTGGTACTCCAGTGACTGTGAGTGTTGGCACCAAAGGTTCCTGAGGTACAACTGTAGTTTCCTCATGTGCAGTCTGGCTAGGGGAATCAGTAGGATGCAGGAGGCCACATATCTCAGTGCTTGCAGGAATTTCCTTGCTGTGAGGTGGGTGCTGCGGGCTAGCTGGGAAAAGTAAGAGTGGAGGAAGGTCTGCTTCTCTGGTGGGAGGGAGGCTGTTTGTATTTCTGTGTCCAGCAGAGCTCCCAGAAAGGTTACCTTTCTTGTGGGGTGAAATTGGGACTTCTCCCAGTTGATAGTGAATCCCAGGGAGGTTAGCAGAGATTGAACAAAGGTGAGATCCTGCAGGAGTCTTTCTTTGATGTCTGCCTGGATGAGGCAGTCGTCCAGGTAGGGGTAAATCTGTATGCCCTCTTGTCTGCAGTAGGTAATGACAGGAGCCAGACACTTGGCAAAGACTCTGGGAGCAGTAGATAAACCAAAGGGCAGAGCAGAGAACTAAAAGTGTAGTGACCCTGCCCTGAAGTGCATTACTAGCCAATCATGAGGCATCAGCATTGGCAAAAGTTTTTGTAGGGTCAGCATTTTGAATTTTGGAACCAACAGGGACAGAGTCAGAGTGGACAGGTTGAGAATAGGGTGTCAGGTGCCCTTTTTTCTGGGTACCAGGAACAGTCTGGAATAACTCTTTTCTGGCCTGCTCCTTTGGTACAGGTTCCACTGTGCCTTGGGCATACAGATTTTGGATCTGGCAGATTGCTTCTGCTCTCTGATTTGCTGGTACATCTGGGAAGCCTGAATATCTGGGGTTTTCTTTGAAAGAAAATTTGTACCCTCTGGTAATAATTTTTAGGATCCATACATCTGAGATGATGGCCTGCCAATTCTGTAGGAAGAGGGAAAGTCTTCCTCCTAGTCTCTCTCGAGGGGTGGAGGGGGGAGGGGAAAGAGTCATTGTGAGTCCTTGGAGAAGGGAGTGGGTTTAGAACTCCCTTGTCTAGGCATTGCAGTGGTCCATTATCTGGATCTCTGCTGGTTTGGGACTGGTGCCTGGAAGGCCTGTCCCTGTGCCCCTTCCTCTGGACAGGCTTTGTTTGGGTAGGAAAGGACCAATGTTTTGTGGTAAAGTTCCTACTGAACCTGGGAAGCTGTACCTGGAGAAAATCCTTCACAGTCTGCATAGACTTGGCCTTATCTTACATTTTCTTAACTTCCTCAGCCTTGGGTCGAAATAGCTGGCCCTTGTCCAGAGAGGCGTCTAATAGTTTGGACTTTACCTGGTCAGGTAAAGGTTGTTACCTTAACCAGGCATGCCTATGGTTCACTGAGCCAGATACTGCGGCCCTGCTGGAAGCTTCCAAGGCATCAAACCCACAATGCAGGGAATACTTGGCTACCTGGGAGCTGGACTGTATAAGATCTGCTAGTTCCCTGGTTGTACTGCTGTCTGGTAGGGTGGACATTTTTTGTTTTAATAACTCTAGCACATTTTGCTGGTATTTAGGCATATGAAATTGGAATTCAGAGCTCTAATGGCTAAGGTAGCCAAAGTGTAGACTTTCTTTCCTAGTCTAAGGCTCTGCTCTTTATCAGTTGGAATGGGGTTTTTAGAAAAGCTAGCCCTAGCCCCCTTGGGACCCTGAGTAACGACCCCTGGGTCAGCTGTAGGGTTTTTAAAAAGATACTTGTGGGTGTCTTGTACCCTATAATATCTGTCTGGCTTCCTGGGGGCAGGTGGAAGAGAGTCCGGGATGAGTGCAAATTCCAGAAAGACATCCTCCACCACATCCATGATTGGGGGAATGACCAGAGATTTATGCCGTGGCAGGTCAAATAACTCTGTCTCTTCTTTGACTGAGGATAGTCCTGTGACTGCCAGTGAAAGTGTTCCCTGAGTGAATTTAAAGTTTCCCCGAAGGACAGGTCCTCAGCAGGAATGGGGTCCTCAGCATCTGAATCCTCAAATGCTGCAAAGTTCTGCTCTTTAGTGTCCGACTCTTCTAGGTCCGACCCTTCTGACTCCTGGTCAGAAAGAGTCAAAGGGGAGGTGTCCCTCTTCCTTTTGGCTGGGGTGGCTTGGGTGGGCTGGCTTCCTCTTATCAGGGTGATTAGATATTCTGCCATTCTGAGCAGCTGGTGCTACTGAGGGGCAGACTAGTTAGAAGGAAGTCAGTGGCTGGGTCTCTGGGATGGGATGTTTTTAGGGGTAAATCTTGGTTTTGAGCCTAGTGGATTCCATGGCCTTATACAAGGTTAGCTTAACTGGCATCGTGGTCATCGGTCTCTGCTTGGCATCGGTAGCTGGAATAGTCTCTATGGAAGCCAGTGCCTGCAAAGCAGCTCTGGACTCAACCGCATGACTGAAGGCCAACATACCGGCAGGAGAAGATGGACCCGGTGGCGTACCAGACTCCAAACGGGTCTCGGTAGAGACCTGCGATGGATCCTTGGCTGGCATCAGGGGCTGCGAAGGAGCCTCACTGAGTTCAGCAACTGTACTGGATGGTAGGCTAGCTAACTTCTGATCGGAGTCGTCAGAGGGCTTAACTTTCTGAGGCCTATCCTTTTCCTTATCTTTCTTTTTTCTGGGAAAATCAACAGCAGCCTGACCAACCTACACAATTTCATGGTGAGGAATAGTCTTGCTAAAGTGTCTAGCTACAATTTCAGCTCTCCTCCTAATAGTCCTAGTATTAAGCAGAGCACAGAACTGACATCCGGGGACGTTGTGGTCTTGGCTTAGGCAAGTGACGCACCGAGTATGGAAGTCTTGGTGTGGGATCTGTTTTCCACAACTGAGACAATTATTGACTTTCTTTGACATTGGGTAAAAGCAAGAAAAGGTTCCCCAATGGGGTACCTAGCTTTAGACAATTACTCCTTCACTCTGGCAATGGGCGACGGATGAACTCACAAACTGCTTCTGCTTTAGGCTCCACGGCAAGAAAGACTGATGTAATGGTGGCGTCGGCTGCCTCATTTTATAGCCCTGATGACCTGACGTCAGCCTCACACTCCAGACAGCCAATGCATGAGGGAAACCCTTTAGTCTGGTATTCGGACTGGCCGAGGGCTACCCAGAAGGAATAACCCACAAGTGATGACTGCAACAGTGAAACATGAAGAACTTCTTAAGTTCCTGCTGCACTTTTGCCTACTGCTCCATTATCATGACCACTCATAAGCCTAATATGCACATACATATTTACTTTAATCATGCTAAAATCATGGAATAAAATAAATTACACTTTACAAAACAAAACATAAGAAAAATCCACAAAATGAAATCCAGCAGCATGAACCACCCCAAACAGTTTCTTTTTTTATATAGGGAAACCCTTAACTGCCCCCACCCCCTTATTTGCATATATTAACTCCAAGATTAAATTAACTTGGAGAAAGAGTAAAATGAACTTTAGATTACATAATTATTTCCACTTTTTTGTACCATACCTCTAAACTGTCCGGATTTTTGCCTCATAGTTTTTGAGGATTGAAGTCACTAAACAATGATTTCGAGTTTCAGACTTCATATCATTCAGAAAATGCATGCTAACACAAATCCTGTTAATCTAGCAATTTTCTATGTTTATAAGAGCAATATATAAAACTTGTCCCTACTTTGAGCCTTTGTCTCCCCCCCCCCATTATTTTAGGCTTTATCCAGAGGTATGTCTTGGACTGACAGTGGTCTTGGAGATAAGACTGACTCGCAATAATAAAGTAAGGAAATATTAAGGCTCAAACACAGCTTCAAATAAATATACTCTGAGCAAAACTAAAGTAGATAAAGTGAATTTGCCCAAAGTGGAATAAGACAACAGAAGAAGAACCATATATAACCATACACATGTAAGGACACCAGGTAGGGTAGAAGGGATATGGGGGCTGGTATGCTGACAGTATGAGGAATTCTCTAATTTATACCCCATGTTCCACTTGTCACAACATGTAGTCAGTACTGTCATATTGCATTTGCATGCTAAGACATAGGCAAACAATTAAGAATGTCAAGCTTACTGTGCTACATTTCTCTGCATCTCATTGTTATTTGGTCCACTATTAAGACTTGAATGTGCAGTTGGAGGACTTCCCATCCTCTCTACCCTGTTAAAAAGCAAGCTAACCATCTGCTATTCAATCCTCTCTATTTAAACCCAATTAGCTAGTGACATTGTTGTGCTTTCTACCAGCAATCCACTGAGCATTCTGTTGCAAAATTTCACATTACAGGACGTTATTAAAAGCAGCCCTGTTTACAAAACCAAAGTAGCAGCCAAAATACACAGTACTATTTAGAGAATAAAGCAAGAAACACAAAATTATTACCCATGTAATAAACATTATACTGGCACTAATGATGTGACTTTGTGGTGCTACAGTAACAGCATCATTAACATCTACACATGAATCAAGCAATTAATTTACAGAACCAAGCATGGTAATCCAAATTTACAATACTTTCATGTTAATGGTAGAAACCTGAAGTATAAAAATAGTCTGTAACAGTCTTGGTTATAAATATTTTGGTGTTATTATAAATGCAATGGTGAGAGAAACCAGAGAGCAAAAGTACTAGCCAGGTATCCTTAGCCCGGTGCTGGTACCGCTGTCATGACCCACTGCTACAAGGCAGTGGTATCTCTACATACTGAGTACACTTGTTCATTTCTGTAAGAAACACTTTCTTAAATGGCATTCACATGACTCAACCATGTTTGAGAACTCCGGTCTGCTAATGATTGGCAGTAGAAGCACCACCACTGCAGTTATCCACTACCATCAAATCAATAAAGACAAGTCCCTTTACAGTCAGGAGATTAGCATACCTTTACTGATTACCTGGATTCTGAAAATGTACATCTTAAGGCAAAACATGGCTATTGGTTTTACTTTTTGTTCAGCAAGTCACTTATGTAAATATAAAACACTAAGTTGTTGTCTCTGGTGCATTCAGATGTACTTACTGGCTGGTTTTATGTTTGATTACCTTAATCATCCCTCCATTCCTCGACCTTTTCTTCTCTGAATAACATCTGTCTGCCACTCATCCCAACGTTTAACTAGCCATTTCAAGAAGTATAGCTGAACTGGCAAGCAGCTGTACTCTGGCCTCCTGCCCCATTGCACAGGTCTTCCACTAGTGTCTGCACAATAACCCCTAGTTTGCCAATTTCAGGTGTATTTACTTTGTACTTCCACTACTGCAAGATTCATTTGACAACACTGGATATTGTTCTGAAAATGTCTGTGGCTTTATCAGCAAGACTGAGCTCAATATCCCTTATTTGTGATCTTTCAGATTAACAATCTGTTGACTGGTTATCACAACAGGTAAGTTCTTAACAGCAGAAATCTGTCATGTGAAGGCAGAACAACTGCAGCTATGCAAGAACTAAATCTGCTTGTAAAGGTACTGAGCTAAGCCATGTGCATCTATCTGGACACCTTGAGGTCCAACTAGTGGGAAAAAAAACACTTGTGCAGCTGCAGCAGCATTTTTGCAACTATAGCAGTTTCTGTGGTCTAAACTGCAGCAGCATGGGATAAATGTGTGATAAACACTATAGACAGACTAATGACAATCAATCTGTTTCAAGTCATGCTTTAGAAATCTTCTGCAGCCACCGTGTCATCATTTTCCTAATTTAATGTACTGTTTTTGTTCAGTAACTCTTGCTGTTCAGGCTTCTGCCTAGCTGCCTGAAAAGACTACCTCATGCCTCCATCTTCTGGGAAGATAGCTATATTGCAAAGTTTTGATGAATATTGTAAAACAGTGATGAACCATTTCACTGCCTTGACCTTACCTCTGTGCCGGCTGTGTCTCAAAGGCTTTAGTGCTGGAAAGGAATGTTTGTTTCTATGTAGCTATTCAGAATCCATGTAAAGAATCTTAGCTATGCAATCTTCTGAATAACAAAGGTGACATACCCAGTGCAGACTAACCGAAGTAAACTTTTCAGACACTCAAGCCAAATCCATGTTCTGTATAATTTGCTGCTTTAGAGAACTTCAGTGAGAATCTGCAGCTCCACTGTGGTTCTACATTGCACTGTAGAAACTATATTGTATTTAACACATGGTTACAAGTTCTTATTTGTAACGACTTCCGTCCATACCTCTCAAAATTTTAGTGCAAGAAATCTGAACAGAGCCTAAAAAATTGGGGTGCAAAGGCCCAAAAATAGGGAAATATTTTAAATATTGCTGTTATAGACCTACAAAAAGTTGCCAGAATAACAGGATTTGTGTTAACACGCATTTTCTAAAGGTTATGTAGTCTGAAACTCGAATGCATTTCATTATTTAGTGACATCAATCCTCAGTGATGAGCCAGAAAACCACAGATTTTATGCAACAAGACCAAAAATATAAAACAAAAAATCTGGTCATTCTGTGAAAATCTGGACAGTTGAGAGATATGGTTCCATCATTTTTGAGCAAATAAAATATAAATTCACCTTGTGTTTTCCCCAATGTACTGTAATGTGGCCATCAAAGCACATTCTCCCGCAAACATATCTCCGATTTAACATCAACTGTGATTTTTGTTTGGGGCAAAATTGGCTTAAAATGGCTGACCGTCTTTAGAAGCCAGTTTAATTCATTATTAAGTTTAGAGTTGGTTACACTGTATTTATTTTCATTAAGAAAAACTCCTAATTTAATCCGTCAGATTGTGTTTGGTTGACCTTGCCACAGCTGGCATTTGTCAACACTATCCCTGGTAGTACAGAATAAATACAACGTATTACATACTTCTTGTTGATTCTTCTTCTGAAAGACGTAAAGAAATCATAATGTTGACACGATCAACCAAAAAATAAGCACAACCACATACTTATATCATATGGACTATAATCACTGAACAGCAATCGGATATATCATTTGAAACATAATGTCCTTTTAGGTAGATTCGCAAAGAAAATCTAAAGCTCTCAGTGCTAAAAGAACTTTCAAGACAGCTGCTATCTGAAGCGATGCATAAAATGATGTAAGAAATGTAGTTAAGCGAACAGTATTTCTGCTTCTCTGTGCACTGACAAATGTATGTCATGCTTCCTTAATGAAAAGTAAGTAATGCATTTCATAATATATTAAAATATGTAGGTTTATTTTCATGATTCTCATTACGACCTCTGAAGTGACTTTATCAGCATGTATTTCAGATTGTACGATAGGGGTACTATATCACGTGATACACACTCTGAACACTGATAGAGGCTAAACATGCCAAACAACTTAAAGTTGTACAAATCAGTTATGGTGTCCCCTTTCAAAGTAAAAGTTCCCATTTTACTTATGAAGTAAAATGTATTTATTATCGGATTACCTACTTAATCAAATTCAGGCCTGCAGAGTTAAACGGCCAATCCTAAGACTCAAAAGGTTTATGGTTAAAAAAAAAAAACTCTGCTTCTGTACGGGGTGCTAGCCCATTGTAGGATGCACATACACACACTTCCATGGCATATTTAATCTTTGGGATGACAGAGGAAACTGCAGAACTTTGAAACAAAATGAGGATACAGAGAAAATATGCATGCTTTCCAGAGAAGGCGCCCCAGCCATGAGCCACACTAAGCAGCAATGATAACTGCTAACCCACTCTGTCACCGGCTAAGGTCAAAGTCTAGGTCTAAATAGGCATTTGATAAAAAAATGGTTATTTTTATACTTTCAGTAATGCGATTTTGTGCATTAGTTCAATATAAAACATCACTTATACTAATGTTTTCCAAAATATAAGAGCATTTCAGTATTTCAAAACTTTTCAATTTCACATTGCCACATACAAAGCTTAAACACTTTATTATTACAACAGCAGTGCATTTGTCAAAATGTAATTCATGTAGTCCTTTTTGCTATTATCAAATTACCTTGCTGGCCTTCTTAACAACCTCACAGGGAGCAGTCTGTGGACTGAATTTCTGATGCTGATGTACTAGCAGCTAGTACATGCATTTCAAATTATACTGGGTATCAAATATGTTCTGGACTCCGATATCACCTTGCTCATTTGCTGCTACTTCCACAAATATATCTAGGGACACTCTCTCAGATAACCCCCCTGGTACTTCTCTAATTACAACTTGGAAGTATCTCAAACACATTATCTTTGTGGAAATATATACACTCACTTGGACCAAATGACTCCAGTTTCTTCTCATCAATTTAACATCTTCAGTATGAGCAATGAAAGATCTGGGTTGCTTATACTTCTCAAAATCACTCCTCTTAGCTGCTTTTCTATGGAACCGTGCTGTAATCTCACACGAGGATGGAGTGAAAAGTGCAGCAAATTTCAAATGAAAGCAGCCACAACTTCATCACGGTAACATGTTTGCCTACACCAGTTCAATTTCAGTCTCCTTGAACATAACGTGCACAACTCTTTTAGTTTGCTCTCTATTAAACCCAGTGCCTTCAGATGTTTGAACAGGCATTATATCACACTTAATGCATGTATCTAGTATAAATATCACACCTTTGGCTATTAATTTAAGATTTTCTTTACAGATTTCTTACTAATTTTATGACTGACTTTTTCTGAACTATCGTGTTCATTTTGTGACTCTGTTCCAATACATGCAATCTTTTCAACTATAAACGTGTTTCTTTCATTTTACACATTTATGCAGTGATTTCTCTTTCATGGCTTCCATTTTCTTGATTTATCACAACATATTTATTTTATTATGCCTATAGCTAGGCTAGATAATTTCTTCTCATCTTTGACTACATTAGCGGAGGCTCTCAATAAAAATCTGCTCAAGCAACAGAGACCTCCAAAGCAGAAACGCAAGCAACCTCTACCCCAACACAACCCAAATGACACATAGCCCACAAACTCAATGTGTCACTCAACCACAGCCCATAAGGCATAACAACATACCCAACACACTAGTCATAGCTGATTCTATAGTCAGGCACACTGATGTTCCACTCACCAAGCTAAACAAGGAGAAAGTTACTGTCAAGCTGCCTGTTGGGTGCCAGGATCTGCCACATAATGCACGCACTCAGGTCACTCCACAACAAGTACAAATATGACTCTGTCATTGTCCATGTTGGTGTGAATGACCTGAGACGTACCTCTCTGGACTACATGAAAAGAGACATGGAGGAGCTCTCAGATCTTGTAGCCCAGGCAGGTATGACCCTAGCTCTGAGTAGCATCCTGCCATCACCCAGAATGATACCATAGTACAAGGACAAAATGATTGACTTCAACAATTGGCTAAGCTTCTGGTGTCATTCTAAGGAGATCCAGTATCTGTCTGCCTGGGATGACATGATCAACAGACCACGATACTTTGCCAGAGAAGGCCTGCACCCGTCACCCTTGGGATTCTGGATACTGGCTAAGGCTCTTGCCACCTCTACAGTGCCTTTTTTAGGCAAGGTTCAAATGACAAATTCACCACCATAACAGGTACAAGCAAGCAAGCAAAATCTGAGGGTAATGCTACTCAATGCTAGACATCTAAACCTCAAAATGCATGCACTCGAGGCACTCCTTAAAATGGAGAACATCGATATCTGTGCAGTGACAGATACCTGGGTTCAAGGCTCCAGATAGCACCCCTGCATTACCAGGCTATAATTCATACCACACCTTTCAGCCACCTAATCTGGACTGAAACACTAAAGGTGGAGGTGTGTCCATATTTATTAAGGATATCCACACCTCCAGGCTAGTTGCTCAGCATAATGCATCTGAGATTATCCAAGTGCAACTAACTCTGGACAAGACCACAATCCAAATTGTAACTTGCTACAGATCCCCCACCATGCCCCAGGATTCCCACTCCTCGTTTCTTGATACACTGGAAATATTAGGGTACAAACCAACACCCTAATAATGGGCAATTTCAACTACCCCACCATTAACTGGGAAAACTACTCATGTACCAACTCTTTTGCTCAGTGTTTTCTGGAATTCATAAATTCCAACGCCTTGGATCAACTTATCCACACCCCCACCAGGGGCAGCAATATCCTAGACCTGGTATTACCAACATGGGTGAACGGTGTTCCACATCAGAGGTCAATTCCTCGTTGGTCAGATCCGACCACAAGCTAATCACCCTAGACATCCACATCCCACCCCCACTCCCCATTAGGGATTAGGGAAACCACTGTAAAAATTTCTCCAAAGCCAACTTCACTCTTCTTAAGATAGAAGTGGCAAACTTCACGACACTCATGCAGGCGGACAATAGAGGTATGACTGCTGAATCCTACACAAATGCACTTTATAAGCACTTAGACGAGTGCATGGATCGTGCTAACAGAACCAAGATGTTAGCCTCCAAAATAAGGAAGCTAATCTGGTGGTCTCCTGCCATAAACAAACTCTACAAGAGAAGAAAGAAACTGTTGCAAAAAAGAGTAAAATCACATGATTGGAGAAACTCCCTGGTCAGCCTTAGTAAGAAGCTGAGATCCCTCATAAAATCCTTCAAAGCTAGTTATTGAAAACAACATCGCCACCGACTCTAAACACAACCACAAAGCATTTTATAGCTATGTCAAAAATCTCAATGGCAACATTCAGATCTGCTCTGAGTTACAGCACAATGGCACTAAATATACAGAAAGTACAGTTTTGTACCTACCATAAATGTAGATGTCCGATAGGAATGCATCTGCAGTCCTTACAAATGGGTTGTCCTGTCGTCAGGCAGCCCCTCCAAAGTCTGGGTCTGGCCTCGGCTGGTGTCGCACTTCACCCGACGTCATAGCTGCAGTTATTCGGGTATAAAGGCATCAGCCGACGCCATTTTCCTCAGTGTTTCTTGCCCCAGATGCCAGGTGCCCTCTTGGAAGGCTAAATTTGGATAAATGCCAATGATTCCAAATAGTAGAGAGCAAACACAAAAAAATAAGCATGTATGTACATATATACAAACAAATACACCATAATAGATCCCCAAGCTAGCTGAAGGCTGGCAAATACCCTAGGAGTACCTCAGAGGGAAGGTGGGTGGGTAATCCTGACTGCAGATGCATTCCTATCGGACATCTACATTTATGGTAGGTACAAAACTGTACTATGTCCTTCAAGGATGCATCTGCAGTCCGGTAGAATACCACAGCTAAACAAGGGGAGGAGGAAAGAGTAGTGATTATGGTGTAGCTAGGATCCCTTGCAAAACAGCAGTGGCAAAACCTGCTCGGGATCTAGAGTATAAAGGTAAATTGTAATGCTTGGAAATGTATGCACGGAGGTCCAAGTAGCAGCCTCTATAATGTCCTTGGTAGCCACTCCTCGTAAGAAAGCTGTGGTAGTGTCTGTAGCCCTTGTGGAGTGAGGTCTGATGTTCTCTGGAGTTTTCTTTCCATGGTAGGAGTAACAAAATCTAATGCAATTTCCTATCCATTTGGAGATTGTCTGTTTTGAAATTGGTTTTCCTTCCTTTCCTGAGGCATATGCTACCAGAAGCTGGTCAGTTTTTCTATTGGACTTAGTTCTGTCCATGTAGTAGCATAACTGCCTGTGTACATCCAAGGTATGCAAAAGTCTTTCTCCCCTGTTCTGTGGGTTTGGGAAGAATGTAGGTAGGTGGATAGCCTGATTTAATGACACTCTGGATACCACCTTAGGCATAAATGTAGGATTTGTTCTCATGGACACTCTATCTTGATGGAAGATCAGGAAGGGTTGTACTGCCATTAATGCCTGTAGTTCAGAGACCCTTCTTGCTGAAGTTATTGCCAGCAGGAAAGCAGTCTTCCAGGATAAGTATTGTAATTCTGCTGTTGCTGCTGGTTCGAAAGGAGGAAGTGTCAATTTTTCTAGCACAAAGTTCAAGTCCCATGCTGGCAATGGTGGTTTCCTGGGAGGTTTTACATTTTAATTTCTCTCAGAAACTGTCTGAGCAGGGGATGAGAGAAGACAGGAGGATCCAAGCTATATTGTGCTGAAATAGCTGATGCATGTATCTTGATGGAAAAATAGGACAGGCCTGTGGAAGAGCTCTGCCAAGTACTCCAGGATGTTGGCCATGTTTACCAGAGTCACATCTTCTCCCTTTGCAGTACTCCAAATGAGATATCTTTTCCATTTTGCTGCATAATTCTTTCTTGTTGAAGGTCTGCGCCTCAGGATTATGTCTTTAACCCTTTGGGATAAGTTTGGGTTAATTGCTGTTATGTAATGTTCCAGGCAGTTAGCTGCAGAGTTTTCAGGTTTGGATGCAGGATGTTGTAGTTGTTCTGTGTTAACAGTAATGGGATCAGGGTAGTGTCCATATTTGTTGACATGCTCCTCAGCAATGGGTACCAATGTTGTCTTGGCCAGTCTGGAGCTATCAGAATGATCCTTGGACAGTCCTCTTTGATCTTCAGAAGCACCTTGTGCATCAAAGGAAGTGGTATGCTGTCAGGTTTTTCCAACTGAAAGATAGTGAGTCCACCTTCCAAGCAAGTGGGTGAATTTCTTTAGCTGGTGATTGAATGGGGATGCAAACAAGTCTATTTGTGGTAATCCCCATTCCTTTGTGATGGCTTTGAAGATGTCCGGATGAAGCATCCATTCGTGGGCATCTGTGGTTGTTCTGCTTAATATGTCTGCTAGAATGTTTTCTTTTCCGGTACAAAATTGCTTGTAACTGAATGTTGTAGCTCAGGGCCACATCCCATAGGTCCAGTGCCAGCCAGCATAGAGGATATGAATGGGTGCCCCTGTTTGTTGATGTACCACATAACTGTGGTGTTGTCTGTCCTTATCATCAACTGACCTTCTTGGAGAAATGGTCTGAATGACTGGATTGCCAATTTTACTGCCAGCATTTCCTTTAGATTTATGTGTAGGCAGCTGGTCTTGAGTCCATAAGCCTTGTATGCACTTGCCCTGCATGTGGGTCTGAGGCATCTGTCGTGATGGTTTGGCTTGGTTGGCTGTTGCAGAAGGGCAATCCTGTGTTTGATTGACAGGCCTGAGCCCACCATAGGAACTCTTGTTTCAGGCATGGAATTATTGGGATTTTGGTTTCTAGGCTGTGCTTGTGTTGGGACCACAAATTCCTTAGGTACCACTGTAGCTTTCTCATATGCAGTCTGGCATGAGGGACCAGAATTATGCAGGATGCCATGAAGCCTAGAGCTTGCAGTACTTTTCTTGCAGTTAGGTGGTTCTGCTTTGTTAATGCCAAGAAGTAGAGAGGAAGTTGCTCTTTCTTTTCTGCAGTTAGGAATGCCATTTGTTTTGATGTGTCCAGCTCTGCACCCAGAAAGGTTGTTCTTTGGGATGGAAGGCTTGCAGCAGGTAAATGACTCTTTGTAAGTCTTCTGCTAGCTTGCTTTTGTTGTCCGCTTGTATCAGGCAGTCGTCCAGGTAGGGATAAAATTTGGATTCCCTGAAGTCTGCAATGAGCAATTACTGATGCCAGGCATTTCGAGAACACTCTGGGTGCAGTAGATAAGCCAAAGGGCAATGCTGAAAATTGATAATGCTCTGATCCTGCAAGAAATCGGAGGTATCTTCTGCAAATTGGTCTTATGGGGACGTGCAGGTATGCCTCCTTGAGATCTAGAGTTACCAGCCAAGACTCCTTGCCCAGCATGGGAAGAAGCTGCTGTAGGGTCAGCATTTTGAATTTTGGAACAATAAGGAATGTGTTTAAAGCGGACAGGTCTAGAATTGGTCTCCATTTGTTTTCTTTTCTTGGTACCAGGAAGAGTCTGGAGTAAAATCCCTTTCCTTGCTCCATAGATGGTACCCTTTCCACAGCTCTCATTCTTAATAGCTGAGATATTTGTTTTAGAGCTTCTGTCCTTTGAGTAGGTGGTAGGTTTGGCATTCCTCTCTTCCCTGGTAGAGTATGGAAATGGAACCTGTAACCTTGGTCTATAGTTTGCAAAATCCATTTTTCTTGTGATGCAATGCCAGTTTTTGAGAATAAGGTTAGTTTTCCGCCTAAGGGTGCTTCTGGTTGTTCCCTGGTACCCTGTCAAGTCACTGTGATTGAGTTGTTGTAGTAGTGGTGGCTGCGTCTGTGCCTCGCTGGTTGTTACCTTGCCATTGGCGTCCCCTGTAGGCACCCCTGGATTGGTTTCTGCCTCTTGAACACCTATTCCTGCCTCTCTGAGCCTTAGAGGAGTCCGGAAAGGACCAATTCTTGGATGGCCAGTTCCTGCTAAACCTTGGAGGTTGAACCTGTAAGAAATCTTTCACCGTTTGTACAGATTTCTTCTCTTCCATCTTTTAGCACCTGCTGAGCAGGGAACCAAATAAATTGACCTTGTCCATGGGTGCATCCAAAAGCTTTGATTTGACATGGTCTGGTAATGCCTGTTCTTTCAACCATGCATGTCTCCTGATAACTGTGCCAGTCATGGCTGATCTAAAGGAAGCCTCCAGTGCATCATAGCCACATTTTAAAGAATGGTTACTAACCTGCTGTATGTTATGTACCATTTCCTGAACATATTTTTATCTAAAGATTCTTCAGAGGAAAGCTTTTTAGTTAACTGGTCAAGCATAAACTCTTGATATTGAATCATATGAAATTGGCAGTTCAAAGCCCTAGCTGACAAGGTAGCAGAAGTGTAAACTTTTTACCCCATCTCTAAGGACCTGGATTCCCTTTCAGAGGGAGAGGGTTTTAGTAGAAGTAGCAGCTACAGCTTTAGGGCCCTGGGCGATGGTCTCTGGATCTGCAAAAGGAGCCTTGTATAAATGGTGATGAGTGTCCGGGACCCTGTAGAACCTATCGGGCTTAGCAGGAGCCGGAGGTAATGAATCAGGAGCAGTGCAAGCATCATTAAATGCATCATCTACAACAGAAAGAACTGGAGGTATAGCTAAAGGCCTATGTTGTGGCAAATGTAGAAAGGTTCTAAGCCTTTTCCGGAGTCTGAGAAATCTTGGCCCTGCCACTGAAATTGTTCCCTCATAGCATGCAAGGTTTCCCAAAGGAAAATTCCTCAGGTGGAGAGGCTGAAGGAATGGACTCTTCAGCATCAGAGTCTTCGTAAGGAGAATAAGAAGCCTCAGGAAGGTCTG
The DNA here is from genome assembly GCF_019279795.1 of Protopterus annectens. Classification (NCBI taxonomy): domain Eukaryota; kingdom Metazoa; phylum Chordata; order Ceratodontiformes; family Protopteridae; genus Protopterus; species Protopterus annectens. Next base: position 348,200,091 of record NC_056732.1, on the reverse strand, counting down.
TATGTTCTGATTCATCAGAGGAACCATCAGTGGATACTGGTTCAGGGGCTCTGCTCTAGGCCTCTTTTCTGGAGGAGGAGAGAGGACCTGTCTGGATGAGGCTGGGATCCACTTATTAAAGAAATTAAATCCTCAGCCAAAGATAGCATATGAGATCTAGTGCTGGGCCTGTGAGGGGGTTTGGCAGGCACAGATTTTGAAGCTTTGGCTGCTTTAGCCCTGGCAAAGGCCTTAATAGACATGGCTGCAGGAGGCCTAGCAGCTCCACGTGCAGGGGTTGAAACATCCAGGGAATTGTGTCTGATAATTCCTGAGAAACCGCAACAGAAGGCTGGATTTCAGAAGCAGATTCTGCCAGGTTAGAGGAGGCCTCGGTAGAAGGCATGGTTTCGGCTGGAGAAAGAACCGCTTGCTCGGTTTCGCCGAAACCGAGACACTCGCGTTGCTTAATCGCGGTTTCGGTGAGACCGCGGACCGCGAGTGTCGGTCCTTTTCTTTCGTTTTGAATTTGCGTAGTCGGAGGATCCGACGGCATAATGTAGGCAAAATCAGAGCCGAAAATTTGTTCAGCAAACTCCGACCGGCGCCTAAGCGTCCGTCGGTTAAAAGAAGCAGGCTAGACAAGCTGCTACGCCGTGGTCTGGGCCTAAGCAATGTATACAGTAGGAGTGGAAATCTTTATGAGGTATTTGTTTCCCACAAGATAAACAGTTATTCACTTTCTGACATCGGCTGAGGCAAGAAAGAGTTTTAGAAGTCTTCAAGTAGTATTCGGTAGTAGTAATCTCTGGATCTGACCGACCGGCACTTGCGAACAGCTTCTGCTTGGCGCCGCGGCAAGAAAGACTGAGGAAAATGGCGTCGGCTGATGCCTTTATACCCGAATAACTGCAGCTATGACGTCGGGTGAAGTGCGACACCAGCCGAGGCCAGACCCAGACTTTGGAATCCGGCCGACCGAAGGGCTGCCTGACGACAGGACAACCCATTTGTAAGGACTGCAGATGCATCCTTGAAGGACATCCAACTGATATTGCCAACATCCTGGCAGATAGGTTCAGTGCTAACTTTACCCCCTTCTCACCCCCTAAAGGGCCCATCTCTATACCGGAAGAATGCAAAGCTTCTGTAATCACGGCTGCACAGGTAAAAACGACACTCTCCAAATACAAAAACACAGTATCCATGGGACCTGATAACATCCCAGGCTGTGTTCTACATGAACTACAGAATGAACTGGAACCCCACCTAAGCACTATGTTCAATCATAGGCTCACCTCAGGCTTTGTGCCCACAGAATGGCGCACAGCAATGGTTATCCCACTTCACAAAGGGGGAGCGACCACGGACCCCAGGAACTACCACCCTAGTAGCCTAACGAGCCTGGTCTGCAAGGCCATGGAATGTATCATCATGGAACTTATAAACAAAGACATTGGCATTCTCCAAACTCTGGACCCCACCCAGTTCAGACTTGTAAAAGGTAGATCATGTCTCCTAAACCTGACAGACTTCTTTAAAGCAGTCACCAAAGCCGTAGATGAGGGTAAGGTGGTTCACACAGCCTATCAAGATCTCGCCAAGACTTTTGACACCATTTCCTCACTCTGGAATTATAGATAAACTCACTAAACTAGGTATAAATCCCTATGTCATAAGATGGGTTGCCAACTGGCTCACTGACGGAACCCACACTGTGAAAGTAGCAAACTCCAAATCTGATTTCAGACCAGTGACAAGTGGAGTACCACAGGGTTCAGTCCTAGATCCACTCCTGTTTGGTATCCACTTTTCTGAAGTAGAGGCTAAAGAAGTTCGCAGATGACTGCAAACTAGGAGCCATAATCAAAACTCCTAACGATGTGGACATCTTACAAAAGGGCCTCACTGAGACAGATGCCTAGTGTCAAAGCCATGGCCTCAAGCTCAATGCCAAAAAGTGCACTGTCATCCCCTTTGGTGGAAACTCTGTACCCATGATGTACCACATAGGTAGTAGTCTACTTAACACCGAAAGTGTGATAAGAGACCTTGGGACACAGGTAGACAGTAGTCTCTCCTTTGAGAATCACATCACCACAGTAGTCAGGAAATCCTTCTACATGGCACACCTCATCACAAAAGGTTTCTCATCCAGGAAAAAAAGAGGTCATTATTTCCCTCTACTCATCACTCATTAGACCCATTATAGAGTACAACGCCCCTTTTGGTATGTACCTCACATCTACAACAACTGGAAAGGCCATAAAAATACCTCATAAAGAGGATTACCAGCCTTAAACAGATGCCCTACGCAGACAGTCTAAAAAAACTCCAGCTTTACTCCGTCGCATATCGCCTACTCAGAGGCAATCTCTGCCTAACATATAAAGCTATGTCAAACCCAGAGCTGTTGGACATGCTCCACTTAAAGAAATCCCAATTCCTCCGAGCTACACGCTCTAGGGACCCAAACCTTGTCACCACAATAAACAAAACATGCTGAAGGGATAGATTCCTGTCCCAGAGACTTCCCATACACTGGAACAAACTACCTATCTATATCAAACAAAGCATTAGCACTCTTCAAGAAAAATCTTGATGAGTGGATGGGAAATAGGAAATTCACCCCGGGGATCACCTCTGTTGCTCTGCTTGACAGGGGGCACATGAAAATCATTTTCTTGGGTGGCCAAAGCCAGGGTACCTTTTTGGCTAGGCTTATATAGCCCCTAGGGCCAGTAGCCTAGCACCTACCTATGAACCTCCTCAACTCATGTACAGCTTTTCCATTTCACAAGCCCCTCTCCAGTGAACCCTGTTAATTGTGTTAAGGCAAATTCATTCATTCGGTTTACATCAGTCACTTTATTTAATGTTTATTGATTCTCTCAGTAATCTGCCCTTATCTAACAGTTTTGGATACTGATTTAACTAATGAATTATTCAACTCACCAAATTTACAGTCTTTGACCAGATGTTTAAGATTCAGTAATACAGGTGCATCAACAGATTCAGGGGAACCTTATGCCTGATTGTTGTTGTTGTGTCTTTCGGCTTTTCCTGGTTAGGGGTCACCACAGCGGAACTCTGGTCCGCTAATGATTGGCAGTAGATTTTTACGTGCAGAGTTGCCAGCCCTGACGCACAACCTTCAACGAAGGTACGCCCATTCACGCATGTCTCCACACAGAAGACGCTCTAGCTGAGAATCGAACAGGACAACGTCTTACTGTGATCTTACTGTGAGGCGACAATGCTACCGCAGCACCACCACCACAGTTAGGAACCTTATGCCTTGTGAAGAAGAAAATTAAAAAATGGCAAAGTCCTTCTCAGCTCACAGTAATTCTGAAACTTTTGTCTCGTTACTGCAGTATTTTCTCTTTTTCAGTCTTGAAACTCATATACTATAATCTTTTTTTTTACATCAAAAGGCAGAAACATAATTCACAGCTCTGTTTGATGCTTCTTAGCTAGTCCACTAATATTTTGGAATAAAATGACTTGACTTCCTGAATTTATGAGTTCCTGTTTTCAAACACATTTCTCTGAAGAGAGAGGTTACCAGGTGGCTGTGGTTGACCCATTTTTCATATGAGAGACAGCAGCTTATTTTTGATACATTTAACGCATGTAACATACGGATATTAATGATGACCTAAACAAAGATAAGAACAATAGCTGCACACTGCCAATTTGCATGTATCCTTCAATAGATATGTATACTATCCCACATGCTAACATATTCTGGAGTCTGACATAGACTATCAGTGCCAAACTACTTAAAACTATACACATTACAGTCAGCACAATGTTTCACATATGGTATATACCCATCCCCATGAGTCATGTGACAAAGTACATCTCTTGTACAAATCCCAGCATTTTGCAACACTTGAGACTGTTACTCCATTACTGTTACATGTCTATTTTACACTTTTCCTGACTTGTTATGAATCTGCTTGCATTCTCCTGCTCTTGTACAAGTCTTGCTAATGTACTGCAATTGTTTATTAGTCTACTCATCTGAAATGTATAGATGTAAGATAGCATTATTGGAGGGCTTTTCACTCCTGGCTTCAAAGATAACAGGCTTTGACTAGATGAACACTCTTAGATAACAACGATAAAAAGCTAAAATATAAGTGGGCCATCCTGCCACAGCCAGTTGGTCAGTGCACTTCCCATCATACATAGGCAAAATGTCAGAACTCGAAATGCAGTGCAGATTAATTCAAGGAGTGTATACCAAAAACACTGATGATGGTGCTAGGCCATTTGCTGATCTTAAGCCAGGTATATGTACATTTGAGGCTCCAAATATCTCCATTAGTTATTCTTTCTCATTATCCACGTCTTTACTAGTAGCGTAGAGGGAAAAAAAGTCTTGACTACTGTCTAGGCAACCTCAAGGTCAAGTAGTTGTCAGGCACTTGACGGTGTATCCAAGGAAGGATGAGAGTGCTTATCCTGAGAAAGTGTGGTGGACCTCAGTCCAGACATGTCCAATGCTCTGCTGAATTACCTCGTCTAGATCACTCAGTGAAGGCAGGTTATGAGTGGGGCTGGACTAAGGCAGTACTGGCACATAAACACCCAAAATGGTGACAGCAGCCATTGTCATGTGTGTGCATTAGAGAATGCACACGCATACTGTAGGGGAGTAGGTGGTCACTGTGGTGATGCCTGTACCTGTGCTAGGTTAATAACAATGCTCTTGTTGATAGAATGCCACCTGGAGCACAAACTCACCAATGGCTGCCTGAAAGATGGAACCCCCCCCCCCCCTCCACTCCCTGGATGGCTCTTACCCCTAGGAGATATGGGAGTGGCTTGATGGTCAACAGACAGAGGGAGAAAAAATATAGAATTTTTTTTTTCTTATTACCTACTTATGCATTTCAAGGTTGAGGGGAGCTGCAGCCTATCCCAGCAAAGCAACAAGTATTAAATAACAAAATACTGGTGAAACTACAGAAACCTCTAAAGAAATCGGTTTCTGTCCTGGCAGCATTTCTGAACTGATCCTATGCAGAATACACATCACATATTGATGATGCTTTTAAGAGTTGGGGATAAGGCTTCAGAGTACGGTGCAGAAGATACACACACACTTATTGTTGAGGTCTTGCATTCTGCTTCACTGCACAAAATCCCACCCCACCACTAAAAAAGTATAATAATAAAAAGTGATGATGACTTTTTTCCTTAATCTTTCATCTCAGGATTTCAAAGCATCCATTAAACATCTAGTTACTCTGCTCTTAAGTTTTTTTTTTTTTTTAATTTACTGCCCAGCTTGATTCAAACCTTTTATTATTCAGGTGATGAATATTCCAGAGCTACGTGGCACTGTTTTCTTGAATATTCAGTTACATGTCAGTGCTAACAAAGTACACATAGATGCTGAAATTATTAGTAATGTAGCCTTTATCTGCAGACATTCCAATGCCAAAATTAGCAGCAAAGACCGTCTTACTGTTGCACGGCACTGGAACTAAATTTTCTATTCATAATCGTACACCATAAAACAATAGAAAAAGAACCATAGTGCTAGACTTTCACAGCCTTAACAAACAATGTATTATAAACGTAAACAAACTTGCCATGAAGTAAAGTGTACCCCTGAACACATGAAGTGCTGGCAACAAGAAATGAAAAGTTTTTTTTTTCTCAGAACTGCAACCAGCTACACTGAAAAACAGAGCCACTGTTTCAGCAGTCATCTCAAAAGTATGCAAGAAAGATTCATAGGCCAGTTAGTGTCATAAACTGCATATAATCATGGGAATATTTACTGTGCTAGGATTACTTCCTTTTTAGAAAAGATGTATTAAACATACTACAAAAGATGACAACAGAAAAGCCCTGTTGCTTCCACTCATAACAGCATAATCACGCTAGTCAGTAAAAAATGTTAACACTATATGAGCTTCAGGTTCAACTCTCTGCAAAGCTACTATATAGTCTGTAATTTCTAGCATTACACCCTCCCTTTGTGCTTTCTGACATTCCGCTATACAGCTAGCTCAGAAAGAGTTTTATGGTGAAGCAGGACCCCATGGAGAAGCATGCACAATATCATTAACACACACAAAATCATGCAGTGAAAGGGAAACCACTATTCATTTTTAAACCAGGAAATGGGAGCTATATATCAGCTATTTTAGGTTATTATGAGAGAGAGAACATTTTCTGCTTTGCAGTATAACTGCACATTTCCTGAAAGGTGTACACAACAAATACAGCATATATGTAACAAGTGGAAGAGAATGTATTAAAAAATGAAAGAGGAAAGAGAAATAAAGCTATGAAAAAGAGTGATAAAGAGACTGATTGACAGAAAGATTTCCTATTAACACTTTTCATAAACAAATCCTCTAAAGATTTCCAAGTTATGTTGTTCACTTCCAGTTTCACTAGCCTGGATATACAGTATTTATTACAAAATCTCTTAAGACAGTTAGATAAGCTCAACCTTTTCTAAGGATGACAGCTAAGTTTTGCCATTTTTGGTATAAAAGTACAAAACGTATGCTCTGGAAAGGCATACACTGAACTAAATCTTCTTTCTCAGTGCATCTTGACTGCAAAAGGAAGTCCTTACTAGCAGTCGTACAGCATTCAATGCAGACATGGTTTCCATGTAAAGCAGACACTAAAAAAATGTAATTCAAAACAGGATGTGACACACAAGGTACTTACATGAAGATATTATCATGAGGGTGCATGACGGTGTATGTCTCAGTGCCAATAGATAGCAATCAAGAACTAGGACTGTCCTAATAGTTACCACTAGAGGACTTTATTAATATAAGACCAGCTTTGGTACAGTTTTAGCTAAGTCTAGAACAGAAGCAGCTGTTAAAAAAGGAATAATTAGTATGGCGTATTAAATAGTACATGATAACTTTAAGAATCAATCAGAAGATGTTTGAAAAGATCTGCATGTGAAGATTTTTCTTCAAAGTGTTTGCATAGTTTTTTTTTATACTCCAAACAGTCTTCAGAGAATTCTTCAAGTATATTGCAAATGCTGGAGGTGTTATGGAAAAATGGGAGTTAACTGAGAACATTTTTTTTGTTGGGAGTGTAATCAATCGACAGATTTTAAAAATTCCATACAAAGTACTCTGTCAGAAATGTGTGTGACTGAGGAAATGGACACAGGATGTTAATTGCATATACAGAGTAAAGCCTTACTAAGTTTAATGCTTTTAGCTACCAAAATAGCAATTATTGAAATGTAAATCAAAATCTAAAGCGACTGTAACTGAAGAACTGAATAACGTAAAAGAGATAAAATAACTAGACGAGGGATCTTTAGAAATGGGAAGGAACAAATTACATAGCAATAAGTAGGAATATGTAGGAATAATACCTGCAAAATAATGTTGAGGAAGAGGACTGAAGTTTAAAAGATTGAGCAATTTACATAATGCTGGAGTGAATAATTGTTAAAAAAAAAAAAAAGAAAAGAAAGAAAACATGCATGCAGTGTATAATGTATGAATATGACATATGTCAATGTGGTTAGCTTTCTTTTTTATTAATGCATGTGTGCCTATGTCTTGCGATAATCTGATAAAGGTATTTAAAACATATACATATGGGATATCAGAGGGCAGGTTTATGAACTGTAAGTTGAAATTTAATGGGCTCTACAACAGTGCAGCTACACCAAAAAACTGAAAGGGTTTATCCTAAACCAGCGCTGGCTGGGTATTTCATCTCTGCTCCATTTCCCTCAGTAGTACTTACTAAAGTAGTGGAAACATGAATACTGTTTTCAAATATATGCCAACATAACATTTTGTACATAACTGCAATGATGCATACTTTTAACTGCAGGGCACATACTGCTGTTGTGAAAAGCTCATGGTCACATCCAGCAAGGAAACATCTGTAGGCATTGTTAAATAAGGACTCTCAATTACAATTCATTGCTCAAACATTCATGTCCCTATTCTATGATACCTAACACATTTCAGAAGTGTATAACCCAAAATGGGTTACATACCACATGCCATTGTCCCATCCAAACCTGACATACTTATCACCTAGAATACTTTGGTATCTGGTAAACTACTTCTGAAAAACAATGAAATACTTTTAGCATGATGGCTGAAATGTTAAATGTTTAAATATTTTAAACATGACCACAAAGGCTTCACAGCAGAGTTATTTCATTTCAAAGCATAATCAACTACAAGAGTATATGCTGCAAATAGTCTGGAAATAAACCGATGTTACAATACTGACACCATGTGGTCACCTGCATCTAAACATTAGTTTTTATGATTCAGGTGATAATCTAGTTAAGCACACACAAATATGACAACTGATAGCATTATTTCAGCACTAACCTAGCTAGATGTTAAAACAGACAATAAACATCTGAAATACAGTGTTGTGACTTGGCTTTGTGCATTAAATTCCATCTTCTCTAGTTTTCTTCCACTGAATACAGCTGAAGAATTGCATATCCTAAAACATTGTGTTTTTTCCTCTGCTGAAGCACTTCTGATTTAACCTCCATATTTGATTACTGTGGTTTTTGCTAGGTTTTTAAACTGAATAACTTCCGAAGTCTTTGTGGAAGGGAAAGTTTGCGTCTGTGCCCAAAAACAGAACAAGGGAACATATTCATCCCCAACTACTCTTTCGTAATCTTTCAAACTCTTTATCCTGCTGTTACTAAACTATTCATTATTTTCCCCTCAAAACATTAATCTAGAAATAAATTCAGTACCAGCTGGAAATATGTTTTTATAAAAGGAGAAAATGTTAGGAATATGAATGAATATGTAAAACGAGACAGTGAGAAAAATGGATAATAACCCCAAGATTAACCTAAAAATGGTTTAAAAACATCACTGTTCTATCCTAGTTAACAAAAATAAAATAAAATAAATAAAGAATTGCATCTTATTAAATACCACTTGCAATCATTCTGAAGGTCATATTGATCCAGTACATTTCCCATCTCATTAGATTAGAAGATAAAATCAGTTTTAACATATAAACATCAAATCAAACCTGGTTCGAGTGAAGTTTCTTGTGATTTAGTAGTAACTGATAGGTTTAGAAAAACACAACTGAAATACACCCTAAATAAACAGAAGCTATATTCTGTGAAAGCTATACCATCCAAAATGTTGACCATGCTTTATATCAAAATCAAAGTGTGTGTGTGTGTGTGTGTGTGTGTGTGTGTGTGTGTGTGTGTGTGTGTGAATGAAAAGCAAGCTGTGGAAAACTGCAGGAAATAACAGAGACACAAATGATCTAGCTCCATCAATGCAGGCCCTACTGACTACAGTATTTTTTATACATGTAATGAATAGCTTGCTAGAAGGTCACAAAACTCCACACTCACCTGCAACTTTTGATGACTACTATTTTACAGTGTGAATTAAAATAAATCTAATTTTAAAACAGCAACTTTGCTTTGAAACCCTGTGAAAATCTATCTTTATAACAACATGCAAATACTCCACAGGTTAAACACTTGCATTTAACAAGAAATATTGTTCTGGTTACTAGCATCATCTGTTAATGAGGACATTTATTTTTTGAGAATTTGAAGTCGGCTACAAATATTGTCTGATATGCAGTGGCAATATATCCAGCTCTTAAGAGACCGACATATTTGGCTTTCACTGTAAGGAGTATAGGGATAGGAAAGACATGCACCACTTCTTAAGCTGTAGACTATCTTCATTTTACCTGCAACTAAAAGTACCATTTTCTGTATTACGGACAAAACAGAAGTCGCTCAAAAACAGAATAACAAGAGCTGAGGATAAAGGTAGAATGATAACTTTACAGTATACCCCATTATACAGTATGCTAACATATGGAAACCAAATATGTTCCATACTGTTGAATGTCATCCCTAGAGAAGACATACCACAGAATGTTAAAGGAAGCACCAGGATCTGAAGTAGGATATTCATTTGTCTGCAACCTGTGGGTTATGGATCCGATATCGGATCCGAACCGGCATGGTTTTCCAGCTATGGATCCAAGCTCTCAGCTCCTCCCCTCACCCATAATGCCCTGCTCTACCCTCATGACCTCAGATCTCGTTTGCCGCGCATGGTGACTGGATTGGTTTCTAAAGCTCTCAAGCTAAGTGCTAGTTTTCTACTGTTAATATTAGAATTTTGAAGTTTTTTATTGATTTTTTGTGTGAAAGTGTAGGTTTACCCTTTTATATTTTTACTTTTAGAGTTAATCTAAAATTATTTCCCTCCCCTCGCTGTTGGCGTAGTGTGTGTGTGTTGGGCCTGTGTGTGTATATTGTTTAGTTACTTTAGTTTAGTAACTTCTTTATAGATTGGGATGGCTGAACAGCCCAAATCTATATTTTCTAAATGCTCCGAATGTGGCCATAAGCTTTCCCCAGCTGATGGCCACACTCGGTGTGTTAGATGCCTGGGGGTTGAACACCTCACATCTGGATGCTCCATTTGTGCAGGGTTCAACCCCAGGGCACTGAAGGAGCGGAGGTCCAAGCTTGTTTTGGCGGGCCTCTTACCGCCGGACTCGGCTCCGATCTCCGCTCCTTCGAGTAACCGCCTTCGGTTCTTCCCTCCGTGGCACCCTCCTCCTCCTGGGACTCAACCTCCCGTTTCTGGTTCGGAGGAGAGGGATGCTAGGAAAAAGGACCGGAGGGAGAAGCACCACAAGCGGCGGGCCGAGACCTCTGTTTCGGCACCGCCAGCCAAGCGGGCTTCTCCCCGGCTCCGTTGTCGGCTCGGTCTCCTCCTTCTCGGCTCCGGTCTCCAGTGTGCTTTTCACGGGACCTGAGGAGGAGGAGACCCGATCTCCGTCGAGGCTATCGAGGAGGCACTCCAGGCCTACCTCGGTAGCCTCGTCAGATCTACGATAGCCTTCGGATGCTGATCTGGACCGGATGATGAGAAGGTTCATCCAGGCCCAGATGCAGATGGGAGTGCTCTTGCCTCCCCTCTGGGGAGCTCAACACCCTTTTCAAACCTATTGCTCCTTCTCCGACCCGCTATCCCGGTTCCGAGCAACTGGAGCCGAGCAGCCGGGCGGGGTGGGTCGGCGCCGATAGTGCTTGGTACTTCGGATCCGACCCTGCCCTCAAGTGCATCGGATCCGACCTCTCGGAGCCTGGATCCGAGCCTCGGATCCGGGGGGATCAGTGCTCGCCGGCGCCGTCTGTGTCAGAGCGCACTGTCCCCGGATCCGGCGCTTGCGCCGGCTCCGATCCACTCTTCGGATCTGAGGGGGAGCCGATTGTCGGATCCTTTGGTCGAGGTCGGCTCCCCTTCGGCGTTTGATGTAGTGGAGAGGGCCCTGTTGAGGGTCTCCGGACCCCCGGCAGTTGTTCCAGCTCCGTCCCGCGCTCCCTCTGCACTGGGCCAGGCTTCCACCATCCGGCCCTTGGGACAGCCCGCTTCTGTGCCCCAAGTTGCTCCAATGGAACAAGTTGCTGCTTGCGAGGAGTCCTCTGACAGCCCCCCAGAGTCCTCTGACAGCCCCCCAGAGGATGTCCCTCGCAAGCATACGTGCAAAAGGAGGCACATTGACTCCCCCGAGTCTCTCACGGAAGACACGGACTTGGAGAAAGGAGAAGGCTCCCCACGGTCACCCCCCGAGGATGTCTCATTTGGAGACATCATGGAAATGCTCCGTATAAGGGGGGGGGTGGTCTGCCCCCAAGTCTTCCTCGGACGAGTCCGTGTTCTTGGAGGCATTTGAAGCGGGCCCGTCTACCTCTTGGGTGTCCCCCCCTGCCGTCCCCCTGGTGGACCTCATTACCACCAGGGCGTGGAAGGAACCGGACACCGTGGAGCCAATTCCTAAGAGGCCCGATGGGATCCTTAGCCCACCGTCCGACCGTGCCCATTGGAGTAAGGGGCCTCCGGTAGATGCCATGTTGACGGCGGCGGCCACCAAGAGGGAACTTGCTCAGGAGAGTCCCTCAGTCCATCCCCCGAGCAAGGAGTCTCGGATGATGGACCGCTTGGGGAAGCGGATGTTTAGTTCAGCGACCTTCTCGGTAAGGGCGCTGAACTACTTGGCACATGTCATTAGGATGCAGCGAGATCTCATTAAAGAATATGCTGCATCTCCCCCAGAGTCCATGTCGGAGGAGGACAGGGTTCTGCACTCCACCCGTATGGCCACTCTTAGGTCAGTTACTAATACCTCTATGCGGCTACTCTCCCACGCTATGGAAGGCGCCGCTAGAGCTGCGGGGGCAGGCCTAGTCACTAGACGTCAGGCCTGGCTCCGTCACTGCGATTTTTCTGAGCCCTTCAAAGCGTCATTTGCGAACGCCCCCTTTGATGGTTCTGCTCTCTTTGGCAAAACCGTTCGCGAAACGTTGACCCAGAGCGAGAAGGACGGGAAGACGCTGTCTGCTGTCAGAATCCGCTTCTCTGCACCCCAGAGGCCCTACTCTAGGAACCAAAAGGGTCAGAAGAAGATGTGGTTCCGGAAGTTGCAGCAGTCCCAGCCTGCTCCGGACAACCAGTCCTTCCGTGGCAGAGGAGGACAGGGAGGACGCCGCCCTAGAGGCAGAGGGGCTCCCAGAAACTTCGGGTCCAGGGAACCCTTCTCTGAACGGCCCGCGCAGCAACCCTGAGGGGTTGCCCGACTGCTCCACTCTGGAGGCAGTCGGGGGAGGTTTTTCGGGGCACCTAGCGGCATGGGAGTCCATAACATCAGACCGCTGGGTTCTCCAAATCATATCCAGAGGATATCGCATCCCTTTCCTTCACCTTCCAAAGTTGAAGTCCCTCCCAGACGTCCCACCCGGTCAACGGGAGGCCGCTTTGGCAGAAATTGGCCATCTGCTAAAGATAAGAGCCATCCAGCCCGTCCCCCCAGACCAGATCAGATCAGGGTTCTACTCCAGGTTTTTTTAGTGCCAAAGAAGACGGGGGAACTAAGACCAATCCTAGACCTCTCTCTCTTGAATCTGGCAGTCCCCAAAGAAAAATTCCGAATGGTCACTCTGCAATCTATTCTCCCCCTTCTGGGAGAAAATCACTGGATGTGCTCGATAGACCTCAAGGACGCGTACTACCACATCCTGATGGACAGGTGCTCCAGGAGGTTCCTCCGCTTCCGGCTGGGAGCCAGTCACTACCAGTTCTGGGTCCTTCCCTTTGGTCTCACCACAGCCCCAGGGTGTTCACCAAAGTATTAGCAGTGGTAGCGGCCCACCTGAGGCTTCAGGGGGTGCAGGTCTTTCCCTACCTGGACGACTGGCTTCTTACCGCCCCAACAAGGCATCTACTTTCATTGGCGAGACTCCTTTCTCCATCTTGCTCCTTTTCTGGGCATTACAATAAATACAAAGAAATCCAACCTGGCCCACACAGCTCTTAGATTTTATAGGGGCCAGGCTAGACACAAGGAGTTTACGAGCCTTCCTCACTGCGGACAGAGTTCAAAATCTGCAGCTCCAGGTGCGGGCCATTCTCCACTCAAGTTCTGTTCAGCGGAGTTGGTCCTGAGGGCTCTAGGGTCCATGGCATCTGCTATAGCACTTCTTCCTCTTGCCAGGCTCAATATCGCATTCTACAGTGGACTCTCTTAGTACAGTGGTCATACCTTGCTCTCCCCATGCATCATCCCATTGCGATCAGCAAGGCTTGAAAGCGGTCCCTCTTGTGGTGGCTTCACTCCCCGGATCTCCACAGGGCCGCCCATTTTGTGCTTCTCCCCTCTCGCCACGGTGACCACAGGCGCCTCCGCCTCGGGTGGGGGCACTTGGGCCGGACCGTCCAAGGCACGTGGAACGATTCAGAGACCTTACTGCATATCAACGTTCTAGAGATGAGAGCAGTGCTCTTAGCGTTGCTAGCACTTCAGGACTTTCTTCCCTTGGGAACAATTGCGATTCAATCGGACAACATGTCTGTGGTCTGGTACATCAACAAGCAAGGGGAACAAGGTCTTACCCTCTTTGTCGAGAAGCCATGAGAGTTTGGGAAAGGGCAAACCCCCCCCACCGCTTTCTTATAGCAACGCACATTCGGTCGGTCCAACATCCTAGCAGACAAGCTCAGTCGCACCATTCTGACCCCTTACGAGTGGTCTCTCAATTGTCAAGTAGCGGAACGCATATTCGCACGGTGGGGAACTCCTTCATGCGATCTTTTGCCTCTCCCTCAAACACCAAGTGCGACAGTTTTTCGCTCTGATACCTCCTCCCGGAGGTTCCCAAGAGGCAGCTCTGGTGCATGCTTGGCCACCCGGTCTTCTGTATGCTTATCCACCCTTGCCTCTGATGCTCCAAGTTCTTCAGAAAGCCTCTCGGGTGGGTTGCAGAATGATTCTCATTGCTCCGTTTTGGCCTCGACAGATCTGGTTCCCCTTCCTAAGGTCTCACTCGGTGAATCCTCCTTGGATTCTAGATCCCATTCGGATCTGATATCCCATTCATCCTGCATACCTCCTCCGAATCTGGACAACCTGAAGCTGACCGCTTGGCTGCTCCAGTTCCACTCTTGATCAGGACTCGGTATTTCGTCACCTGTTAAGGCAATTCTGGTGGCAGCTCATAAACCGTCCACTAGGAAGGTCTACCGCAGCAAGTGGAAACGGTTTTCTTTGTGGCGGAGCGGCAAGGCCTGAATCCCTTCACGGTTCCTCTCCCATTAGTGCTTGACTTTCTAACCACTCTTTTTAACGATGGTGCCAGCAGTTCCACAGTCAAAGTACAACTGGCGGCAATTTCTCATTATCACATTGGCCATGACTCTAATCCTCTTATGTCAGCCAAATTGTGTAAAATTTTTCTTAAAGGTACTTTTCTTCTCAGGCCCCCTGTAAAACAAGCGGTTCCTCCTTGGGACCTCTCTTTGGTTCTACAGGCCTTGACCGCCCCCCCCTTTCGAGCCAGCGGCTACGGTGGATCTCAAATTCTTGTCTTACAAGACAGCCTTTTTGGTAGCCATTACATCGGCCAAGAGAGTTTCTAAGCTTCAAGCATTATCAGCTAAACCTCCTTACTTGGTATTTCATCCGGACAGTGTCTACCTCAGGACCAACCCGTCCTTTCTTCCTAAAGTTGCTTCTGAAGCAAACATCAATCAATCCATTAACCTCCCTGTTTTCTTCCCTAAATATGAAAACAAAGGTGAATATAAGCTTCACTCATTAGATGTTCACAGGCAACTTAGATTTTATCTAAACAGGACGGCTGGTCATAGGCAATCCGACCAGTTGTTTATTTCCTTTGCAAAATTTAATTTGGGCAAGCCAATTTCTAAAGTTTCTCTATCCCGCTGGATTTCACAGTGCATCTTATTGGCTTATCAAGCTTCAGGAAGGCCCGCACCGGAGGGTGTTCATGCCCATTCAACCCGGTCAGTATCTACCTCGGCAGCCTTCAAGGCTAGGATTCCTCTAGATGATATTTGTGCAGCAGCCACGTGGGCTTCATCTCATACTTTTATTTCCCACTATAAGTTGGATCTTGCATCTAGGGGTAGAGCATCCTTTGGCTCAGCGGTGCTCGAATATCCTTCCATGATGGCGCCCAAGATTCAGGTAGCTGGGGACTCTGTCCCACAGGTTGCAGACAAATGAATATCCTACTTCAGATTTAGAAGTTATGTACTCACCATAACGTTCCATCTGAGTAGGTGTATTCATTTGTCTGCAACCATCCCGCCCTCCTATCCCCCTGGCCTTTCAGTTTCCTGCATATTCTATGTTACCCTTTTCAGGGTGTTGTTGCTTTGGCAAACTCGATCTGAGGTCATGAGGGTAGAGCAGGGCATTATGGGTGAGGGGAGGAGCTGAGAGCTTGGATCCATAGCTGGAAAACCATGCCGGTTCGGATCCGATATCGGATCCATAACCCACAGGTTGCAGACAAATGAATACACCTACTCAGATGGAACGTTATGGTGAGTACATAACTTCTAATTCTTATAGCAACATACTTTTCTACAACTTAGTTTTTATAAAACGACGACTGATTTACACGTTTGTGCTAACCCCAATGATACACTCATATAACCTATTTTTATGTAGTCATCATTATTATAAATCCTTTTAGAGTACAGCATGCCATATTATAAAAGCAAGGGCATTTGCCAATACTAAAGGAACCAGGTGCATTCAATTATTTTTACTCTCTTTTAATTTGGTCACAAATATCCTGCTGCCCTACCATTGTCACCCAAGACTTCTTAGTCCCTTGTCTGTTTCACCACTACTCAAATGTCTTGGCTCTTGTCCTCCATCTTGAAATCATGTTTACTCCCTGGCTAGGGTTGCCAGGTTTCTTTGCGGCTAAAACTGGACTAAAGTCACGCCCCTTGCATCACACATAACTCCACCCATTCCCACCCCCTCTCCCGCCCATGCCCCACCTATTTTGTGACATCACAGTGACATCAGCTGATGGGACCACCCACTTTGATGACTTAAGCCGTACTTAAAGGGGAGAAAAGAACATAGGCGGCACTAATTGCACTGCTAGGCTGCTGCAGATGTAAGTACCAGTATTGATGAAAAGTGTCAATATATTGCATTTTTCTCCAGTTATTTATTTTCTATGTTCCTAAACCTAATTATGGATGATCCATGGAGATAAAAGGTCAAGAGCTAGCAGCCTGTGCACATGGTGGTAAATCTGATTAAAAAATCCCAAAAAAATGTAAGCAGTTATCTTTGCTATTAAAAAATTGTAAGTTTTGATTTACCCCATAAGATCGTTTAAGTCAATAACATCACTTTACTGCTCATTCAGAAATGATGATCTTAACATTCCCTTGCATTTTGAAAGTTCTGTCAAATACTGTTTGTACTGGGGCGTGGGACAGGTACTCAGTTGTTAAGATGTAACATATTTTCCGTTTCGTACTTCGGATTAGGAAGTTTCAGTCCTTGGCTGCATCTGTATTGGGTGGGGGTTAATTGAGCTAAGTGTTACTGCCCCTAGTGTGATATTTCAGATGCTAGTACTTAAGATCTTGTACTGGGTCCGACTGACCTCCCACTCTTTTTCTTTACATGTCACATATGCAAAAAATGGGATAAAGGGGTTGTGGATGAATGGATTTCTAACAGGTGACATGTTTTATGTAACTTTCAAAGTATACGTCATAATCTCAGAAAAGCACATATACTTTAAAGAGTTTCATTAATGTTTTTCTATATCACGCCAAAGGTGCGGGTTAAAACAGGTAACTTCCTACAACAATGCGCTCTAATACAAGTTTACGAAGATGCAGACTGGACCGCAGCTATGCAGTTGTAAAATGGCAATAAGACTGAATGAAAGATGACTCAAGCCTCTAGATCTAAGAAAGATGCACGTAGGAAAAGAAATCACATGCAGCTAGCACACTTGCCATTTTCTGAACATGGCAAAGAGATAGTTTTATTTTTCAATGTGGTCCCTTGCGACAGAATCAAGTAAAAGCAAAATAATGTTGGGTAACTGCAAGTGCCCAAAAAGCAAGATGCACAATTTGTTTCATGGAATACGGTTCAACATAGTAGATGAGGATAATACAAATCAGGGCATGTTAATTGCTAGCAGTATTACACTGCATGGTGAAGTTCTAAAATCAGTCTGAGTGTACTACAATGCAACACTGGGCAATGTTGGCAGAGTGCTTAAGCATTTTAAATCTTGCTATAAGATTTCTTTTGTCACTGCTTGGTAGTTGGTAGGATAATGATAGCTAAAAAAATACCGTTTTCCCACCATGGAGTACTGCCTTCCAGTGATATCTCTACAATCCGTATAGCAGAAAATAAAATTTGTCCATTTGTATTACATCACTGCCACTTAAGTTAATGTATGTACTGTCTAAACTATGTAGCTACCAGGAATACTGAAGTTAAAAGCATTTCATTGTTGTGTAGTAGCTAGTAGTGTATCGTACCGCTCCCGTTCGAGCTGGATACATTTACTTTCTCCTCTCCTCTGGCGGCACAAAAAAAACCGGACTTCATGAGTTTAAATTTTTTAACTGGACAATTTGTCTGAAAACCGGACAGTTTGGTCAAAAACCGGACAGCTGGCAACCCTATCCCTGGCCCTTGCAACACCTTCACCCATTAGACATTTTTATCCTGGACATCTCATTTCTTCAGCATCCAGACTTGGGAAGGGGAACTTCAGTGGTCAAAATCTTTCTCCTGCATATGTCTACTGCATACACAATGAGTCTTTGGTGTAGAAGGCTGTGGTTTCTATCCCTAAACCAGGTAGATGGACAATTGACACTGCAGTGCAACATAAGGGGGTTGCCGCACTCCAAAGTTTATTGTCCTTCAGATGAGACATTAAACAGAGGCCCCATATGCCAGTGAGCGGCAGCTCAGGTGAATGTAAAACATCCCATGGCACCTATTTAAAAGACTAGGGGAAGTTCCCTGATTTTCTGGCCATTCATTTACATGTAACTCGTATAAAGACCACCTCAGGTCTCCCCCGAACAGAGGTCACTATGCTAGTGGAACTAACCTGGTCAACAAAGGGTAAATAAAATAAAATAAATATGTCAACAACTGCATCTTGCATCTCTCCTCACTTTCCCTCATTTGACTTAATAGTTTCTTCTTTTCCTAATGTCTTGTTAATCTAAAATGCTCACCACTACTCTGATCTCTTTTTCCTCACCTACCCGCCCTGTTCCTTCCAGTCGCATTTTCCATTTTTTCATTTATTCCAAGTTATTCTTCTTGCCATTCCCACATGAATTTCAATTGCCATTTTGTGCACAGCAGTCCCACCTCCACAACTAGTTCTGGCAACTTTCAAAATTTTGCTAGCAGTTACTTAACCTAGACTCCCATATCCAGTGATCTGCAGTTCTTACTCTCTCAACCAACCATCTGCCATACTGCCACCTAAAGGAAAAACACACTTCCAATCCTCCCCAATGTTTTTTGTCTTCTTCAAAGCTCCTCCACAGATCCACGTCTCCTAAAATAAACACCACATGTGACATTTGCCTGCTGCCTCCCCATCATATATCCAGTCTTTACCATAACCATACTCATTCCATTTTCTCTCCTCCAGTTTAGGTGTCAGATGCCACCTCTGAAGCAATTCCATCTATATGTCATAAATACAGCCTATTCGTTTCAATCCTCAGTGCAACTCATAAGTTTCCTTCCAAGATTCTCGATAACACACCACATTACCATCAGTCTGCCAACCCTCCTGCAACTGTGACAAACCTTCTTCTGCCTACAACAAACCAAAACCTTATAAATAACCCTTCTTTTTGTAACCATGGGCCATTTTCCAATGTCAAATCACAGCCTTGTTTATCTACAGTCTTCCTTACTCTTATCACTCTGATGTGTGTTTGTAACAGAAACCTCTTTAACCTCTCAAAATCTAATCACCAGCCCCTGCCAATCTAAGTTCTTCACTAACTTTCAAAAAAGTCTTCATTCTCTTGTAGTGCCAGCACTTGTGCCATAGAAGGCTAACGGCCTGACTCTGGTCAATATGATCAGAGTTTGATTACTGGCTTGTGCAGTTGATGGAGCTAGCAGGAATAATTGGAGTGAGTGGCTGTTGTCTGCTCAGGCATCCTGGGGTGTGGCTTTGGTTCACAAATTAGGTGACATTTCGTGGCAGCATTAGATGCTGCACCCACAGAGCATGTGCTGTGCATGTGCACATGCAGAGGAGCAGTCCTTACAGCAAAATATATATATATATCTGCCACAAACACCAAATGGGTGCACGGAATTCAGTGGTGATGCACTGATATAAATGTTATCGAAGGAAAAAAAAGAATACAGCATCACTAAAAACATATGTATGAAAAATATTTGGTATTTATTAACAAAGACAGCCTCCATAAAACACAACAGACCTGTGTGTCGCCTCTCAGCGTTACCAAACATATCAAACCTTACTGGTCCCTCTTCTCCCACTAGTAACTTCTTTCTAGTCATCACACATCAACAATACATTAAAAGTCTGTGGCAGACGATGAAAAGTGAGAATGACCATCATCAAGTACAGGGGGGTACTAAGCAGACATGAGCAATTTGCGAAAAGAAGGTGGCCTGTATCCTGCAGAAAAGAAATGCAGTGGGATTAGGATTACAACCTGAAACAATCAGTAACAAGCAATACAATATCAAGAAGTCCTCTAACTGCCTTGTCTGAACTTAACACTTAACACTCAGTCTGGAAATTTAGACAGAAGGCACTGACCTAAGCATGTAATACAGTAGAAAGCAAATTAAGAAATTTAGGTAAGCATTATTTGGGTAGGGAATTCTGAATAAAAAAGAACATTGAAAATGAAGCTGGCCAGCCATAGTGTGGGAAACAGAATAACAGATATTAACCTAGTTACATGTAAATCCATAAAAAGCTCTTATCTGTGCATACATTTTGCTAAAGTTTCATGCCAACACAGAGTGAGAACACTAAGGTACATACAAAGTAAACAAAATTAAAAATGGAACTGTGGTTGTATCACTGCTGAAAGTCTAAGGCTAGTTTTAATATAGAAACATAAAAAGAACATCTATTAGAGGGACGAATGCTACCTTCCAGGCATGAAAAACAGTTCTGGAGTCTCTCACTGTTGCCAATAAAATAAAAATCTCACAACACGGGTGGTTTCACACCAGACCAGAAAATCTGTCACAAAATTTATTGCTTCAGGTCTGTGTGCATCAATCCTTTACGGTATCTAGAACACAGTGTTTCCAACACATTGTGGGTTAGCATAAGCATATGGGGATTTCATTAATATTGTGCCAGAACACCTCATATGATGCACCAAGTTCCCGTAAAACAGTACACGCAATATTTTCTGACTCAGGAATGATTCAACACAGCAACATTACCAAAGTGCAATAAAAAGTAACAGCCTTTCGGTAAGCTGTGTTGACACACAGGCAGTGCGGTCAAGAAACCAGAAACTATATTTCTCAAGCCATTTGGTCAGAAGAGAGCCTGACTTATTCTTGGGAAGCTTGGGCAGGTGCAGTCAAGATGTCATTACTAAAACTGTTAATTTTTACATTTTTATGTGAGAAAGTGGCCATATTTTGTGCAGCTGCCTTTTTTTGTTTCTTTTTTAATACTATCTCATGCTGATGGAAGCGCAGGAACAAATCTGGTTATGGAAAGCAGGTAAAGATATGTATCTTTTAATCTGCCACACAATGGCATGAAGTAAAGGACACTGTCCCAGTGAATTCAGGGATCTGATTATTGGTCATTTCCCTCTAGAAAGTGAAAGCAAACTACAGTGCAGTGTTATTTTGTAGGAACAAAAGTCTGGGACCTGTGGAAATGGTAAACAAGAATGTAATAGAGAACAGTAAAACGGACATTTTGAAAATACTTGCTCTTAGAATGGTGCAATGGAATAATATGTTTGCACATAATGCAATCTACAGAACCTTATACTGAGTGCACTCACGTTTCACATACAATATTACAGGCCAAAGTCATGCTAACTTACTGGGTTGTTCTACATGTCAGCACTTCAGTTTCAGTGGAATTACTTTCTTTTTAAATTTCTAATTGATTATACTGTTATACTACTAGCTAGCGCAAAAGTAACGCACAGTTACTGAAAAAACACACAGATGAGTCATCTCAAACTAGCTTCCTTAGTCTTGTTAATAGGGTTTAATAACAAGATTCAGAAAAATGTCCTTGCTAGTTTGTGCTACCTGTTACTATGCTGAAGTTATAGTGACGCAGTCCCACAAATTAAAGGGAGTTCATTATTTAAAGAGGTACTTTTTTTTTGCAATGTGAATGTTTTCAAGTACCATCTGGAATTTAACTTGTGTCAAAACAGATGGATCAGATTCAATCACTACTGATGATTGTTTCTTTACTATCCTATTATGCCAACTAAAGTTTAAGGTTGCTTCAAAGTAAGTGGATCCAATTTTATCCCTACCGATAACTGTCCATTTATTATACTATTATGTCATTAAGAAATATTCTAGTTTTACAATTTGCATGACATGCATGTATTAACATTACTTGCCTGCTGTGTGGGGTTTTATTCCTGACATGTTTACACAGCCTGATTAAGAAGGAGGCATTTAATATAAAGGATGTAAGGATTAATAAGGAGAATAATAGCTTTCGGTATGATTGGAAACTCAAAAAAAAAAAATAGCCTTTGCTGGGAGCAAGACTGAAAATTGACTGCTGCCAATCTACTGTCCTGAATATCTTGTCCGATAAAAACAAGTAATTCAATATTTTTGCCTCTTGTTTTTTTTCTCTCCTGCCTCTGATCATCAAGCCCTTCTATGGATCCATTTGTTCCCTCCAGCCCTCAGAAAATTAGTGTCAGAAATCACTCCATGTATCTCCTCCTTCCAGAGTGGATCTACTTCATACTGCTCCACCTCAGGGCCCATCGGGGGCTAGCGAGAATCAAGCTCTAGGTAGCTGGCATATATGGTAAGCAGGACTCTCCTATTTTAGGTCCCCGCCCCTTCCCTAGCAGCCTACATGCACATTCATACTGCAGAAAGGTCTGTTATGCCCTTCACTTGTATGTATATGCTCCTACACTTATGTTTGGAAAACTACAATGCATGTGCACAATTTTGCAGCACCAGGTGCACATCCATGGATCAAGGCACTCTGTCTTACACAGCAGTCTTCACAAGGTTTTAACATTACAACAGTCTAAACTAACCCCGCCCCCAAGACAAACAAGCTGGCACCACTCTTCCTTGCCAGCTTCTGAACTGCTCAAGTTGCTAGTCAAACAGGGACATCTTGGTTTTAGTTATGGCTTTATCTCTCTATGCCACCCAGCAAAATTCAGCACTTTGACTCTGCATCATTTGGGCGTACATGAGAAAAAGGCACAGTTTACTAGAGAACGGAAGAGTCATGTTTCCATTTCCAATGTTCTGATCCTTTGGTGTGCTGGAAAATGTTAAACTGGTGTCAGTTTTAATGAGAAAATAAATATAACTTTACAACAAGTTACCAGAACTCATTGCAAAGAATTGCCTAGATGGGCTGGAGGAGGACCCTAACAAAATCTCAAATCTAAGACAAAGTTTACAGAAGGCACAGAATAAAAACATGACTGATGGTAGAATATGGGAACTTGATGAAGGGTGTGAGCCATTGTCACTGAGAAGAAATGGTTTAGGGAATGGATTGGTCACTGATTTGCATAAACTAAGTAATGGCTCATCTATGTATCAGCATTTTTTCCGTCAGAAATGGGAACTTCCCATTAACATGAATGCAGTAAATTTGCTATCAAGAAATGAATACATGAACAAATTCAATCTACTGCCTTAGGATGCAGAGAAGAATAAATAGTGGGGATAACATGTCAAGAAATACTTCGAACTGGCTAGATGAAGCACTGGGGCATCAATATGCATGGCAGATTTATTGCTACTCTTCATCATGGTCATTCTTTTCTACAGGTTAAGAGAAAGTACAGTTGTGTAAAGTCTTACCATAACAGTAGATGTCCTTATTTTCATTGTTGCGGTATTCACCACTAAAGGGGATCCCCTGCCAAGGGCTGCCTGACAAACCAGCCCAGTACAACAAAGACATAGGTGGTTTGTCGCACATATGCTACCTGCTCACAGCATAGGGCATAAATGTGATGTATGAACATCCAATTTTCACAACTGAAGAGCCCTGGGAGGAACAACACTCCAAGGAAAGAGGAACATGTGCATCCAGAAAAGAAAAATGGGAGAAAAGAAAAGGGGGATGAGGGAGGGAGTGAATACTGCAACAGTGATATGGAAGGACATCTACTGTTATGGTAAGATTTTACACAACTGTACTAAGTCCTTCCATACCACTGTTGCAGTATTCTTCAATAAAGGGAGAGTACCAAAGCTCAAGAGGAAGGTTGGGAGGAGGAAGACCCAGAAGAACCCTCTAGAAAACCATGCAGGATAGCTCTAGCAAAGTCAGCCCTTGCTCTAGAAACAATGTCCAATTTGTAATGCTTAGTGAAAGTATAAACAGAGGACCAAGTAAGTAGCCTTAAGGATGGAATTGGTATCCAATCCTTTGAAAAAAGAACCAGAACAAGCTACAGCCCTGGTAGAATGAGCCTGAACAGAAGAAGACAGGCTTTTCCCATAAAAACAGTAACAAAAGGATATGACCTTAGAGAGCCCGGATGAAATGGTTTGCTTAGGAACAGCCAGAAACAAAGACCTAGGATGAAAATAAACAAAACGTTGCTCAGATTTACAAATGACTCTAGTCTTATCCAAATAATATCTGAGTTGTCTACGCAAATCCAAGGTGTGAAGAACCTTCTCACCAGCAGACTGTGGAGAAGAGGAAAATGTGGGCAAATGTATAGACTGATTAAGAGACAACTCAATAACCACCTTGGGCATAAACGATGGATTTTTACGAAGAGATACCCTGACTTTGCAGAAGGCAAATAGCATAATGAACATGCTGGAGTAGAGTCCCCAGAGAAGATGCTTGAATGACTAGGTTATACAGGTAGGGAGCATTTTGAATCCCCCTCATCCTGCAAAAGGCAATCACAGGAGTCAAGAATTTGGTGAAGACCCTTGGGGCAGTAGAAAGGCCAAAGGGCAAAGTAGAGAACTGAAAATCAAGGAAGAAACAGAGAAATGCAAAAACTTCCTGAAAAGGGGATGACTAGGGATGTGAAGATAGGCATCCCTGAGATCCAGAGAGACTAAGAAAGCCTGAGGAAGATGAGGAAACTGGGTCTGGAGACAGAATGTTCAAAAGGACAGAACTTTCAGAAAGGTGTTGAGCTTTGAAAGATTCAGGATGGGTTTCCATGTGCCTTCTGTCCTGGAGACCAAAAACATCCTTGAATAAAACCCTTTCCCCACATTTGAGAAGCAGACACTTCTTGGATAGTGCCCTGAGATAACAGACTCTGAAGCACATCTGAAAAACAGGGCAGTTTCTCCTGAAGAGGTTGAGGAATGCCCAGAAAAAGGAAGAAGGGATTTCCACACCATGAAATACCCATGACAAAAGATGGACAAAACCCAAGAATCCTGTGTGATCTTTAACCAACTGGGAAGGGACAGGGAATGACAAAGAGAAGGTACCTCACTTAGAAGGGAGGGAAGAAGATAAACAGGACTTAGTTTGGGAAAAAAAAGACTTTTGAGTAGTAGGAGTTTGAGTAAACTTAGCAGAAGGAGACTTCCTAGAAACCTTTTTAACTTTGGAAGGAGGGCGAGACAGTCTACAGACAAAGGCAGGTTTAGAAGGATAATTCCTCTGAAATTTAGGAACAGGGGAAACAAAAATGTGTTTCAGTTCCTACTTGGCATTACCCTTCTCTTGAACAGACTTTAAGCTCAGCAGCAGCAGAACCAAAAAGATTTTTATTGTCAAGCAGAGCAGCCATCAATTTAGCCTTAATATCAGACAATGGCTGAATGTAAAGCCAGAGATAACACCGCAAGACACAGCCAAAGGCAGCAGCCCTACAAGAAGCATCAGCTGCATCATAACTGCCTTAATGGAATGGTGGGCCACCTAAGAAGAAGACCCCCAGCAAAGAAAGGAATGAAGATTTCCCTTCAGAGTCTGGAAGATCTGAAATAACCTGAAAAAGGACTAAAACATACCTGATCATATAGGTCTAGTAATTCACAGCTCGAAAAGCAGCAGTATACACCTTTTTGCCCAATCATTCCATGGCCCTGCTGTTGTTATCAGAAGGGAGCAGTTTAAAAGAGGGCAAAAGCTTAGAAGGCTTATCAGAAGAAACAGAAACAACAGTGGGATCAGCCAAGGGACACTTGTAAAGAAATTTACAATCCTCAGGCACTTTATAAAACCTATCAGGTTTCTTAGAAGCAGGAGGTTGGGAATTAAAAGCATGAGAAGCTGCAGAAAAAGTGTCCAACAAGGCAGCAAGAACAGGAGGAACAACAGAGGGTTTGGGACTGGGAGACTCCATTTGAAGAAGTCCATAAAACCTCCTTTAAACATCAGAAACCTGCGTAAAGTCTCACTTTAAAAAAAAAAAACTCCATCATACAGGAAATCTCCTCAAAAGGACAGTCTGGACTAATAGAGACCTCTTATTATTTTATTTTATTTATTTAACATTTGTTGACCGGGAAAGTCCGACTAGGTTCCACAGATCCTGTTTTCAGCGGAGGCCCGGGGAGAAACGCTCCAGAAGCATGTCTTTAGAAGGGTTTGGGACTGGGAGACTCTTCCTAGGAACCATAATCCAAAGGAAAGGGGATCTGGGAGGATTAGGCCAAAGACTCATCAGAATCTACTTCCTCATCAGAAGAAACCAGCACCCCAGGCCTCTCAAGGGCATTTGAAGACCAAGAAAGGGCAGGAACAGAGACTCCCTGAGGGGGGCTTTAAAGCCATAAGTGCATTGACTAAACCCTGTGCAAAATCCTGCCATTCACACTGAAGATTTTAAGGAAAGTACAGTTGTGTACACTTACCATAAATATAGATGTTTGACTGTATTCACTGTTGCAGTCATTGCATTTGGGTTATCTGCTTGCAGGTAGCCCTCAGTCGGCCTGTGGGTTATCTGCTTGCAGGTAGCCCTCAGTCGGCCTGATTAACAAAGTCTTGGGTCCTGCATTGGTTGCTGTCCCTTTTTCCATGACTTCAGGTCATCAGGGGTATAAAACATGGAGCCGACGTCATTACATCAGTTTTTCTTGCCCCAGATGTCAGGTGCCCCCCTAATGGGAAGCAATTAAATATAAAAGTACAATGATATACCTCCAACAAAAAAGCAAATACACCAAAAAGGCTTTTAAGCATAGTAAAGGAAAGTAGAGGTATAGCCAAAAGAAGTTAGGGGACAGAAGGGAGGGTAACCAGGACTGCAACAGTGAATACACTCGAACATCTACATTTATGGTAAGTGTACACAACTGTACTATGTTCTTCGTGTTTCATTGTTGCAGTCATTACATTTGGGTAGATTCCCAAAGCTATGGTTGGGAGGAGGAATTTAAATAGCATTAGGACCAGCTATAAGGCCCTGCAAGACTGCAGTGGCAAAGCTAGCTCTGGATTTAGAGAAAATTGGCAAATGATAATGCTTGGTGAAAGTATGTACAGAACTCCAGCTAGCAGCTTCTAGGATGTCCCTGGTAGGGACGCCTCTGAGAAAGGCTGTAGAGGTAGATGCAGCCCTGGTGGAGTGAGATCTGATCCCCTGGGGGATAGGTTTTCCATGGTGCTTATAGCAGAAATGAATGCAATGGCCTAACCATTTAGAAATGGTTTGCTTTGAAATAGCCTTCCCCTCTGCTACTGCAGCAAATGCCACCAGCAGTTGTTCAGATTTCCTTTGAGGTTTAGTCCTGTCCAAGTGCCAAGTAGAATCTAAGTTGTCTGTGCACATCTAAGGAATGCAGTATCTGTTCCCCTTTGTTTTGTGGATTGGGAAAGAAGATTGGCAAATGAATGGACTGATTAAGAGCCACACTGGATACCACCTTGGGCATGAAGGATGGATTGGTTCTGAGGGATACCCTGTCCGCATGAAAGATGATGAAAGGCTCCAATGCCATAAGGGCCTGTAATTCAGATACCCTTCTAGCTGAAGTGATTGCTAAAAAGAAAGCTGTTTTCCAAGAAAGAAATTTCAAGTCTGCAGTAGCAGCTGCCTTGAAAGGAGGTAGAGTGAGTGTCTCCAAAACAAAGTTAAGGTCCCAGGCTGGGGTTGGAGGTCTCCTGGGTGGTCTCAAAATTTTGGCACCTCTGAGGAACTGCTTGAGCAGTGGATGAGAGAAAAGGGGAGGTTCTGTGTTATAATGAGCTGACATGGCAGAGGCGTGGATTTTAATGGAGGAAAAAGACAGGCCCTTGTGAAGCATCTCAGTTAAGTATTGTAAAATCTGAGAATTAGGTGCTGCTGTGCTCATACCTTGAGATTGGTTCCAGACACAGAATCTTTTCCATTTTTCAGCATAAGATTTTCTAGTACTAGGCCTCCTTGTCTCTAAAATGATATCCATCACAGGTTTACTGAGGGATGGTAAAGGAGAGATTATGTAATTAGCCAGGCTGCAAGGTTCAGTGTTAGAAGTTGGGGGTGCAGAATCTGGTTCTCCTGCTGAGACAACAGGGAAGGAGCCTTAGGCAGGTGCCATGGGGATAACCGTGACACACTGTGCAGGAGGGGGTACCAGTGTTGGCGCGGCCAGTCTGGAGCAATCAAAATCATCCTTGGTTTGTCATGTTTTATTTTTAGTAGTACTTTGGAGAGCAGAGGGGGGAAGGCATAGACTGATAGGTTTTTCCAGCTGAAGGACAAAGCATCCACTTTCCAAGCTTGTTTGTGGGGAGTCCTTGTGTAAAATTTGTCCAATTGGTAGTTCTGGGGAGAGGCAAATAGGTCTATATCTGGGCTCCCCCATTTGCTTGTCAACATGTTGAAAATCCTTGGTTCCAGTTTCCACTCGTGTGGGTCCATGAGGTTTCTGCTTAGTCCGTCTGCCAGTGTATTTAATTTTTCTGGCAGGAATTGAGCTTGTAAGTGCACTTGGTAGCTCAAGGCTGTGTTCCACAATGCCATGGCTAGTCTGCAGAGGGGGTAAAAATGTGTAACCCCCTGCTTGTTTATGTACCACATAACAGTGGTGTTGTCCGTCTTTACCATTAGTTGTCCTGGAAGAATGTGGTCCTTGAAGGCTGTCAGAGCATTCTGTACAGCTAACATTTCTTTTTGATTGATATGCAGGTTCATTTGACTTGGGTTCCATTTGCCCTGAATGCACTTCCCCCTGCTAGGTGAGCCCCCCATGCATAGTCTGATGCATCTCTTGTTAGGGTTTGGGGAGCAGGGGGTGGTGTGAAAGGTAGTCCCTTGTTTTGGTGGCAGGCCTCTACCCACCAAAGGAACTCTAGGCGTAGGCAAGGTATGATAGGAATCATTGCTTCTAGATCCTGAGAATGTTGACACCATAGGCTTTTTAGATACCACTGTAGTTTCCTCATATGCAGTCTTGCATATGGAATTAGAAGAATGCAGGAGGCCATGAACCCCAAGGTTTGCAGTATTTGTCTTGCAGATAGCAGGGTTCTTGTGGCCACTTGTTTGAAGTAGGTTGTCAAATTAATTTGTTTCTCTGGCGTGAGGTAAGCCATCTGGGAAGTTGTATTCAAGCTTGCTCCCAGGAATATAATTTGTTGACAGGGTACCAGGTGTGATTTCTTTTTGTTTATGGTGTACCCCAGACAAATTAGAACCCTTTGTACAAAGGCCAAATGATTCAAAAGTATGTCCTGACTTTCTGCCCGATTTAGACAGTCGTCCAGCTATGGGTATATTTGAATATTTCTTTGCCTGCAAAATGCAATAACTGGGGCTAAGCACTTTGTGAATACCCTGGGTGCAGTAGATAAGCCAAAGGGTAGTGCCGAGAACTGATAATGTGTGTAGCCTGCTTTGAAGTGTAGGTATCTTCTGCAAGATTCCCTGGTGAAGAGTCAGCATCTTGAATTTTGGAATCTCCAAAAAGCTGTTTAGAGTAGACAGGTCCAGGATAGGACGCCATGAATTGTCTTTTCTGGGTACCCGGAAAAGTTTCGAGTAGAAACCTTGTCCCTTTTCCTCTTCTGGTATCAGTTGAACAGCCCTCATGCTTAAGAGAGAAAGTACTTGTTGTTGGGCCTCTGCCCACTGATTTGAGGGTAGGTCCAGCCACCCGCTTGGTGTTGGCAATGTGTGGAAGTGAAATCTGTATCCCTGGGACACATCATTTAAAACCCATTTGTCCTGGGTAATGAGTTCCCAATTCTTTGCATGAAGAACCATCTTTCCCCCCAAAGGGCAAGTCAGTTGATAGGTGCTTGGAAATTTTAAAAGGAAGTCATTGAGACAGTTTACCACTGGGGGGAGTCTTATTACTCCCACATTTGGAAGTGGAGGCCCCCCACTGCTTAGTCCTGTGTGTCCTCTGAGACTGAAACCTGGGGTTTTTGCTGTCTGGGTTTGGCTTGAGAAGACCTGGAAGGGGCTGGAAAGGACCAATTCTTAGAGGGCCAGTGCTTACTAAATCTAGGAGGCTGAACTTGTAAGAAATCTTTAACAGTTTGCATAGACTTAGCTTTATCTTCCATCTTTTTAAGAACTTCCTCAGCCTTGTTGCCAAACAGGCGGTCCTGATTTAAGGGAGCATCCAACAATTTAGCTTTAACATGATCAGGCAAAGATTGCTCCTTAAGCCAAGCATGCCTTCTGAGCACAGACCTAGTAACAGCAGCCCTACAAGAGAGGCCTCTAATGAATCAAAACCACATTGCAAAGTAGGTTTTCCAACTTGTTCAGCAGAATGCATTAAATCCTGTAATTCTTTATTTTCCACACAGTCAGGAATCAACATAATTTTCTGTTTAAGCAGTCCAATAACATGTTGCTGAAACTTTAACATATGAAACTGGCAGTTTAAAGCCCTAATGGCCAAGGTTGCAGAAGCGTAAACCATCTTACCCCATCTATCCAGCGCCCTGGAGTCTCTATCAGAAGGGGTCAAATTTTTAACAGTAGAAGCCTTAATGCCCTTGGGCCCCTGTGAAATAGTCTCTGGATTTGCAATAGGATTTTTAAAAAGGAACTTGTGTGACTCAGGGACCCTGTAGTATCTGTCAGGTTTTCTGGGAGCAGGAGGCAAGGAATCAGGGGCCAAACTAGATTCCAAAAAAGCATCATCAACAATGTCTAGTAGAGGAGGAATAGCTAAAGGCCTATGCTGAGGTAGGAGAAGGAAATCCCTAAGCCTCTTTTTTGAATCAGAAAAATCCTGGCTTTCCCAGTGGAAATGCTCCCTTAGAGTATGTAAGATTTCCCCAAAAGAAAAATCCTCAGGAGGGGAAGCAGAGGGAATGGAGTCCTCTGCATCAGAATCTTCATAAGTAGATAAGGGCAAATCCAGATAATCAGAAAAAACTGAGTCCTGGTCAGAAGATTCATAATCAACTTCAGCCCTTGGCCTCTTAGAAGGGGGGGGGAGGCTATCCCTGATTTGATTTATTAGATCTTCAGCCATTCTTATCATTTGTTTTTTAGGCATAGAGGCCTGAGCATATGGCCCGGGCATCAGTTTTTTAGGCATGGTTCGAGATTTAGGCCTAAGTAAAGAAGGAGCCATTGGTTTAATATGCAAGTCCATAGGCCTGAATACACCCTTAGAAGCCGGTGCCTGCACAGCGGCTCTGGACCCATCCAAGGTAGAGACATCCGCGGGTTCCATAGTTGAAGCATCTTGCGGCATACTGGACTCCGAATGGGTCTCAGTACAGACCTGTGAATCAGAAGTAGTGGGTTTCAGGGGCTGGGAAAGTGCCTCATTGAGTACCGGCGAACTGGAGACTGGCTTAGGAGAAGCGTCGGCAATTTTAGACCTCGGCAGCCTGTCTCTGTCTTTATCTTTGCGTTTTTTTCGGAATTCCGGTAGTTGGGTGGCTAACCGACAACATTTCTGGATAATTAAACTGAGAACCAAAATATTTAGAGGCGAAAATTTACCTACGACAGATAGTGCGCTGATTAAATAAAGAACAAAACCGACAGCAAGGTATGTCGTGGTCAGGGCCTACGCAAGGAATACAGTACAAATGAAAATTTTTATGAGGTATTTGCTTTCCACAAGTAATGCAATTATTAACTTTTACTGACATCGGCAAGGAGCAAGAAAAAGTTTTCCCAACGGGGTACTTAGCTTTAGTTGAAGACTTCGGTTCTGAAACTCGAAAATGAAAATTTCAAGAGTCGGCTGACCAGCACTTGCGAACTGCTTCTGCTTCGGGCACCGCACGGCAAGAATGACTGATGCAATGACGTTGGCTGCATGTTTTATACCCGACAACCTGACGTCATGGAAGAAGGGACAGCAACCGACGCAGGACCCAAGACTTTGTTAATCAGGCCGACTAAGGGCTACCTGCAAGCAGATAACCCAAATGTAATGACTGCAACAGTGAAACACGAAGAACATCAAGGAAAATATACTTAGTCTTCTGTTTCTTTTTCAAAGGCACATCAGCCCTAACATCCTAGGTGTTTTACACCCCTGCCAACACTCAAAGTAGGGGGAATCTCCTCCCTAACAAGAATCTGTGGAACACCCCTAGACCCTTGTACATAATCAGCCGCAGTTCCCCCTATACATCCAAAATGGATGTCTGCAAAGCCTCCAAGGACATTTGAGAAGCCGGGCTTATGCTGGTCTCCAAACCAGTCGCAGCACAGGAATCCGACTGAAGAACCGGGTAATCCTCCAGGCTTTCACCAACCTCTAGAGAAAGTCCGGGGGAATCGGTAAAGCAGAAGAATCTGACCGTACTTTTTTGGCCTTCTTCTTCATGGATGGCTGACCCTTGGGCTAGAATGATTCCACCATTGTACCTTGAGCCAACAGTTTAAGATGTTGATTCTCTAGGTAAATAGCAAAAGAGGAGAGATGACTACACAGAGTTTTATGGACAAACACCTAACAATCAGGACAAGGTGTATGATTGTAAGAAGCACCTAAGCAAAACAAACCGTGCTTATGATGGCCCTTATGGGGAATCTGTCTCCCACACTAGTATTTCCCCTTCTGGATGACATATAATCCAACAACTACAAAAAAATAAGGTAAGAAGAAAACCCCCAATGGGGCACTTATCTGGAAACAGCTTGGAAACCAGCAGAATTTGGGTTCAGTCCAATAATCAGAGATGGTGTTCGGACTGGCAGCAAAGAATTTCTGAGGATTGGACATTCGTACGTCATCTTTATGCCCTATACCATGAACGGGGTGCATATGTGTGATGTATGATGTCCCTATAAAAACTTAAGGCTTTGGTATACTAGATGGATGTCGGGCTGCCCTTGGCAGGAGATCCCCTTTAGTGATGAATACTGCAACAGTGATATGGAAGGACATCTTTCAGTTCCTACAACTCATAGGCCATTCATTCAAAATGAACTGAATATGTTTGTAATTGACTACTCAAGTCTGTAACACATAAACCTAACAGGTTCCTCCCAATTGCATGTAAAGGATAATGCTATGTACCCAAATGTGCATCAAAACAACAACAGAGCAAATATTTTCCACTACAGCATCATTTGGGTTCACATCACAAAATAAATACTAAAGTTGTGATTAAGTATAAATGCTTATGAGAAAGTATTTGCAGCCCTTGTGTTTTCTTTTAAAGTACTGGATGCCTTTTTTAGAGTAAACTGAACTTGAGATTAAATAAAAAAAAATTAAATACTGCATCAGCTGGTTCTATGGCAAAAAAGTTACAAACAAATTTACATTTACTACCCTTACAAAAATGTGATGAAAATCATCAAACATGATTCTTTTGGCAAAACTTCAAATCTATCCATGGAAACAACAGTTGTCATCACCACCCTTCAAGAGAAGGTAATGCATGACAGGTCTTTCAAAATCCAAATACAACCTATGAAGTCTGCATCTAAGTGGTACCAGCACACAATAACCAAAGATGTCAAGGGTGGTGACAGGCTTGGTAACATGCTAATATTCAGGAAACAGACCATCTACATATAAAAACATAAAGCAGAAGTTCATGTGTGTGTGTGTGTGTGTGTGTGTGTGTGTGTGTGTGTGTGTGTGTGTGTGTGTGTGTGTGTGTGTGTGTGTGTGTGTGTGTGTGTGTGTGTTGACACTAAGAAGAATTATCACAAGAATTTTTTCCATAGACTATTTTCATATGTTACGGTCTAGTTATTTCTGAAGTGCAGCATTTAACGAGAATCTATGAATTTATGAAAAACACAGTTGGCAATCAGTACAGCATCTGAAATGGGGACAACTTAGCCGTCACCCAAACAAACACTTGATTTACCTAAGCTCTGAATGATTTTGATGTACTGAAATGCAGGTGACTCGCACAAAATCCTGTTGTACAGATTCACTAAAGTATTTGTAGTTCTGGACAGGCCAGTTTCTAAGGATACTTAAATCTGCCAATGTGATGTTCTTCTAAAACAACAAGCAATTTTATTAGGTGTAGCACCTACTCATTCATCTGTGCGACTACCAACACAGGAAAAGGAAGAAATGTAATTTTAGAAAAAAAGAATAAAAAAAATAGACTGGAAGTCACATGGTATTTGTAACCAGTCAGTATGCACTACACATTTATATTTCAAACTTTCTTAAACAAGATCTGACACACAGTTGGAAATATTAGGGGTATCTCAGTTCCCACACTGCAATCTAGCTGTATTATAGTAACACAACAGACAGATTCCTATCAAAAACCAAGCTTTTGTCTAAGGAAATTGTAATGACAATCACCCTTATTTTTTATGTCTCAGTGTGTTTATGGGGAGGGGGGCAGGATTTGGATATGCTGAAATACACCATATAAGCCCCCAGTGTGATACAGTCCCACTATGGTATATTAAGTCCACCTGGAACATCATGATAGTTTTCTGTATTTTCTATTTGTTAAACCACTGATAAGATTGTATTTTTACTTTTATTTTCAGGTTTTATTTATATTTATATACACTATCAATTGAGCTACTGGATTTAGTTCAGGTACATTTTAGCAGTGGCCCATGAGTACTGTCTGGTTAAATTACTTGCTCAGTCACAAAGGAGGCAAAAGGGAGGTCGTGCACAATTATATATAAAATGCCATAGGTCAGTAAAGAACATGACAAAAAAGCACACGCAGCTTAGATACACAGCTAATAAGGCCATAGACAAATGCTTCATAAGAAATAAAATAATAAAATGATCATATTTTGCGTTACAGTTGTTTTGAGGAGAACAACAAGATCATGTTTTAACAGTCTTGCCCATCTCATTCATTTTGTGTAAATGTATAATTTTTTATTTGACAACAAGCAATATATACAAACTACGCTGCGAGTTATAAAACCAAGCCCATTACATTCAATTACTTAATAAAGTTTTGGTCTTTGCTTTATAATTGTGTGCATAATTACTGTACTGGTTTGTATCATATGACATGTTACTTGAACTGCAGATAAATATTTTAGTGTTATTTGTCTTTTCCATACAAAATCAGAATTCCCTGTTTAAATGAATATGATAATATGAGTCCTTCAAAATGAATAAACAAATTTCTGTTATAGATATTTAGCAGAAAAAAAAGCAAAAGCATGTGTAAAACATTTTTCTCTGTTTTTCCTCTGTAAATATGTATTTTGACATTGGACCACAGGATAAGATGTAACCACATCTGTCGTGATATGGGCCATGAAGGCAAGCTCATTTCATTTAACCAATGAAGCACTGTCTTTGCTTTCTAATAGTGTGTGAAATTAATGTCTTGGTATGCATAATTAAATGGATGTCTGTCTTTCCTATACAGAAATCAGAACTCCCTGCAAACTTAAATAGTTCAAACTGGATATTAGACAAGGAATTAAATCAGCAAATCCAAACTGCTGCTCATACTGACTGTGTTAAAGGATAGCAGCAACATTTCAGCACACTACCTCAAACTATTTGCTGCTGTCATCAACTAAGTGGCAAATCATACAGACCTTTGGGATAATTTGCAGAAAACATAACTGTGCTACTGAAACAATTTGTTGCATTGCAATGGCACAAGACAACATAAAAATGCTTTCGCTACCTGCTTTCAGCCTTGGAGCTAGTTCAGTTATAAAGTATTGTTGGTTATGAGTGAATTCTGGAAGTAGAGCTGTTTACCAAATGCTCACACTGGGAAACATACTTTATCAAGACAGTCACATTACTGAACTCCTTAACAGTAGGTGGCTTGTGAGCTAAGTACATCAACACACTGTGCTCTGTACTTGACACCCAAGGCCGTTGCAATGAGCAAATGTCCATTTTTTCTAAGGCGCAGCAACCTTAGGCATGATCATGTTTAGTAGGGTGTATAGGCACTGAAATCCACTATACTGGGGTATGAGATGCCTTGTCAATACAAAAATCTGATTTTATCTTGTGTGTGTTTGTTTGCATGTGTGTGTGTGTGTGTGTGTGTGTGTGCGTGTGTGTTTGTGTGTTTTAGGAAACTTAAGACTAACACTAACCAGTGTTCCGAACTTATTCATAATGGTGCCTCCTACTCTGATCCATAAAGACATTACCAAGATATTAACAAACAATTCAATGCAAAGTTTACTCCAGAGATGATTATCCAAAACCTACTTATCCCTGACTCTCTCAGACCCCCCATCATCATCACTAAAGAACATGTACTGAAGGTGCTTTCCAAGACAAAAAATTTTTCCTCCATGGGACCTGACAATTAACCTGGGTTTTTAACAAACCGTGCTAAACAAGCTTTGGCAGAGCCACTAGGTAAAATATTTATTATGAGTTTAGCCTCCGGCTTTGTTCCCGAGATACAACATACAGCAGAAGTAATGCTACTCTACAAGTGTAGGCCCACCACCGATTTCAGGAACTGTCGGCCCTTCAGCCATATAAGTC
This sequence comes from Protopterus annectens, assembly GCF_019279795.1. Taxonomy (NCBI): domain Eukaryota; kingdom Metazoa; phylum Chordata; order Ceratodontiformes; family Protopteridae; genus Protopterus; species Protopterus annectens. Next base: position 348,163,677 of record NC_056732.1, on the reverse strand, counting down.
TTAATTGCAAAGCCATGGAACATATTACAACTGACCTAATAAAGTAAAAAAATCTCATCAGAGTACACCCACAACAGTTTGGCTGTGTCGAGGGCAGATCAAGTCTAAAGGACATTGCTAACTTCTTCAAAAGGGTAACACATACTGCTGACAACAGCCATGCTATCCACAAAATGTCCCATGTCTTGACCCGGTATTTGGCATCATCTCCCCTGCTAGCACAGTTGGTGAGCTTAATGCATCGCCAACACAGCCCTATGTAGTAAGATGAATAGTAAATTGGCTAAAAGGCAGAAAGTTGTGGGTAGCTGGTGCCAAGTCAGAGAGTAAGAAGGTGAATATTTTATGCAAACTTTGCCTTATGATATGAAGATATGAGTGGTGTCCTGTAGGGCTCAGTGGTGGATCCTGTTTTGTTCTACATTTACTTTTGTAATTACCAGGCTAAGCACCAAGACCTTTGACAAACCAGTTTGCAGGTGACTATAAACTGTGCGTCTTTGTAAATTCCCCCCTCTGATGCCAATGACCTTCTTCAATAACTTACACTTGCAAATGCCTGGTATACTAAAATGAGAAAATGTAAATGCTAAAACTGCAGTACTGTTACATCTGGTAAACAACACCCCCTTCTCATATGTTTCATAGCAACCCACACAAAAATAAGAATGTTGATAAAGACCATGGAACCTATGTTGGTAATTCCCTCTCCTCTGATCAAGTAATGGCAGTAATCAGAAAGTCATTCTACTTAGTGCAGCTAAATGCCAAAGGAATATCATCCATATCTAAAGAGATCATTGCCCCTGTGAAGGATGCCAGCCTAGCACAGTCAGCATTTTGTAAATAATTCTGTGTCATTTGTGAATAGTAATGTGATTTGTATGCTTGTCTTACAAATGTACAAAAACTATATAGTTTGTACTGAGCTTCAAGAATGTAACCAAAGTGCACCCTGCTGGAAAATAGCAGAAATGTGTATAAACTACATGCCTATGCAAATGTATGTGTTGATAGTAAAGGCTGGAATATACAGAGCTAACTTGCAAACGCTAAGAAAATAAGTATTGAGTTTTACAATGTGTTATAAAGTTAGTTTATCTCAGCTAAGAGACAGGATGTCTAGTGATAGGGATTTCTTTCTATTGTCTTGAGACAGAGATAATTACTAGGTTTCACATGTAAAGTGTTTTTGTATTGCTCTGTGGCTTCCTAGCAGCTGAACATCTGAGAGATAAGTATTTTTCACAAACACGTAAAATTTTAAGTTCCTGTTGAGGTGACAAGAATGATGTAATCTGAGATCATAGTATTCTCTTAGAGATAAAAAGGAATACAGCAAGATTAGTCTAGATGTTTTCTGTATTTATGTGAGACTGTCCTGCAATGTTGTTTTAAAGTATTTCCTGTGAATCTGAACTCTTCGGTCACTATGCTAAGTTATTAAGTATTGTCTTGTTCTTTTATTATTTATTATTAAATATATTTAAACCTTTTAACTGTGGCTAGTTTGGTTAGAGTTATTTAAGCTCTTAGTGTACTTGCATATGTATTTGGTGATACTGTACAGGCCACTCCTAAATAGCCTTAAAAGTTCTAGTCACACTTACCATTTGGATAACAGTAACATTACACAGTAGAATTGGTCACCCTTTGGGAAGGGCCTTATAGCAGCTGATAAGGGTGGTTGGTGGCAGGTGGTACTACCTTATAGGCTGGGCAGAAGGAGGCATAGCTAGTGAACCTGTGCCAGCCTCCCCAGGAGTGTGTGTGTGTGTTTATATATAAATCAAATCTCAAAGAGTGTGTGTGTCAGCTACTTGGGCAGGGACACGAAGCACTGACTGGACAGAGAGGGTGCTGGAGGTTTTGGCTTGACCACTCGGCTGAAATCTTAACCCTATAACTGTGCCAGTGGGGAGTCTTACTGGGGATCTGGAGAAAGAGAGAGAAACCAGCCCCAGAGAGACTGTGATCTCTGTGTGCTCTTAAGGGAAAATTGCACTTTACTGTGTGTACTTGTCATCCTTCCAATGTGCACGTCCCTCACTGGTACTAGTGGTGAGGACTGAGGCTCCTTGAATACTGGGCCAGTAAAGGGGTGTCACAGTCCTCTTATATTCATCATTGATTAGCCAAATATTAAATAAAGTGGCTCCTTTAGAATGCATCTCACAAGAAATATCAAACAACAAGAAATACCCCAGAAGTTCCTAACTAATAATATCACTGCCTTAAAAACCCTAAGTTGCCAGAAAAGACTGGAAGCACTCCCCCTTTAGTCAGTACCTTATAGGCTTCAAGGGGAGATCTATGCCTTTCTTGTCATTAAGAATCCACTGCACCTCTTGTATGTCCACAAATCAAAGAGTCAAACAAATACCAGAACCAGGGATCTAAATTTTCATCAACAAATAAATAAAACACTCATCTGGAATATCAAGTAATGTGATACATTATCTTACTTCAAACAAGAACTAGATGATTACATGTGTGTTCACAAATTCACCCCGGCTTGACTGGCCCAACCCTCCTTGAAAACGTAGGTACAGTCTAAGGGTGCGGATGGCAAGGCATAAATGGTCAAAAGACTCAGTTGTCTTATTTTACCTATGATTACTATGAATAAAAAATATAAAGCAAATATGTACAATATACTGCCTGCACATTATGTGCCTTATATAACTGATGTCTGGACAGATAGTTAAATCATCATGACAGATACCAGGCACACCGACTACAGAGTCACAAGTCTGTGGGACTGGTACCCAAGTATCTGACACCAAGGAAAATGATACCTCTGTGGCAGGTGTTGGTGATAATGAGGCCTCAAGTCCCAGACCTGAGGGGAAATGTTTCTGGCTGCATGTAGGGTTCTTGGCTTCCAAATGTTTAATGGGTGTGGCCAGTAAATCATAATCTAACTGATGCAAAAGTCAAGGCTTCTCAAAAAAGGGGAAAATGCACTGTATATCTGTAAATGCTGGAAGGGAAAAAAGCTAGAGTACAGCAAATTAGGGGAAACTCACTAACATTTATGCTGGGCTCAATTACAATCAAATAGGAGATGACACCCGACATGTGATCCACATATTTGCTTTTTGTAAATTCTTTAACTTAGTATGAAAACATAACGACCATGCTCCAATACTTCAAATCTGAAGGTTAAGACAATCGAGAAGATTTTTCACTTTTATGTTCAATTTTTTTCCCCCAGAGAGGCAGAACTTCCCTTGCCTGCACTATAAGAAGACCGTTCTGGAACCAATGAAGCTGAAGTCAAAGCCTATTTTTCTGATCTCAGATGCTTTCCTGACGTCACTTCGTCCTCCAGATCTGTGTAGCATATGGACCTGGTTGCACTATTAAATCTCTGGCAAGTCTAACAAGATAATGTACAGAATTTAACATCAAGATATAAAATTTAGTGTGCCTGCTAGAAGAAAGCAACCTGACTCTGAAGCTGTAAGTGAAGGAAAAGAACCAAATTCCAACAAGATATACATAAATGTTAATGTTAACAACATCATTGCAAATATTGAAAGTACATAATGAAAGTACTATCTGTATCAAAAGGGGAAAAATTCTCTCACCAAAAGAGTAGTTTTGCCAAAACATCCTGAAAAAAGTAACGGGAAGTTGCCTGGAGCTATTTTTAAGCGACTGAAGAATTTTCATGGCAAAAAAGACCTAGAAAGTTAAGAGGTTCATTACAGCCTGGGATGGAGTTGGCAGGCTGGGGATCTTTGATGAACAAAGTAGTCCTAACACTTGTGGTGGAAGTTCTAGTAGTTTATTCAGTCAAAGTTCTATATCAGATTTTCCAGTAACTTCAAGCCATGATGCCAAAAAATACCTTTAACACATGACTTTTAATATATAACATCTAAAGGACCATCTGTCTTCACAACCAACTTTTATTTCACTGTTAAAATCTCATATCATAAATGTTCATATGAAGGGTTTACTTTTATGTGTTTAACTTTTTATAGTCCAGTATGCTAAATGGTTATTATTTTGTAACCGCTATTTTACTACGTGTTAAAATAAACTGCCCTGACCTTCTAATACCTTCTCACAGTTTTTAGTTACTGATTAAATTTTAAAGATGTACACTTGTAAAACTTTACATAAAATATATTTTCACAAGAAATAAAACACCACTTGACTTATCTTTTAACTCGTAACAACAAAAGTGGCACTTCATACTTTGCTGTAATTCAGACTAATACCACCAAAACTACCATTATCCTAAATGTCAAGGGTATAAAGTTAGATAATTAACATTTTTAATCTTGGTGTTGCCAGCCTGATAGCTTTTTCTATGCAGTTCACAAGAGTTTGTAGTAAAATGCAGCATTCTTATATTAAAAGGCAAAGTTCCAATGAAATATTCACAACTGACTGGCGTAAATCAAAAGAAAACGGGGTTTCTTCTTATGACTAAATTTTATGTGGAAATACCGTTTCAGGAATTACTTTCCATGTCACCAAGTTATTTAAATCCTTTTTCATTCACATAATTTACCAGATACATACTTATGTTATTTCACTGTATTTTATTACACTTCTCTTTACGACACACAAGGGGATTTATTCAGTACCTAATGGGCCTTTTTTTACAGGCCTGGCATAAGCAATCACTTTTTAATGATCTCTTCAGCAATCATTTGGAAGCATGATTATTAAAGAGCCAGGACTCTGTCTATGAATACTTAGCATTTGGGAAAAAAAATCATTAGGTTGTATTTAACAATTCTTGGCCAGGAAAAGTTCTAGAACATCTCTGAATTAACCTTAGCGTGGCTTGCAGATTAGGAGCGACACTTGACCATCTGGAAAAACAGCAGGCAAACAATGCAATTCAAGTCATTAGCACACTATATAATAGAATGAAGGGACATCCCTAAAAACAAATTGTTAGATGGACTAAGAACTGCAATATAATACCTAAAACTATACAGAAGGAAGGTGTGCTTTTATTCGTATTTTTATTTATTTGACATTTGATTACAAGGAAAGTCTGACTGGGTGCAAATCCCATTTTTAGCGGAGGCCCGGGGAGAAAAGCTCCCTAATACAAATTGTGTGCGTGCATGCATATATGTATAGAATCTTAGAAACATAAAAGTATTAAAATAAATTACAATAAATTATACAAATGAGATCAATAGAAGAACAAAGCATGATTACATCAGACAGGTAAAAACATACATGTGTATATTTAATTATCTAAGTGTATTCGAATATTACAAAGAAAGAAGTAATAAGGTACAAGAGGTGCAGAAAATAGAAACGTGACAATAAGAAGTATATTATAGGCTAAGAAAGGTCAAAAGAAGGTGAAGGACAGGGTAAAATATGATTTCAAGATGATGATATAGAAGTAAATAAGAGAGGTATAAGGGTAGACGCTAAGAGCAGTAAGAGATAGAGTACAGTAGATTGCAAGGAGGAAACAGTATAGCAGAGAAGGGGAAGACAGACAGTGTAAGAGAAAGAATATAGGAAGAAGGAAATAAAAGAGTCAGTTTTACATGGAGAGATGCAGTGAAGATGTGCTATCTTCTAGCTGTGACAGTGAATCATTAACTCCCAGCTTTTCCATCTTTTGCAGTTTGTAGTATTAGAATGCTGGGCTACAGCCCTTGCCCCTCCACCCCCAAAAATAAAAGTTGCTTTAAACATTTTTTTTTGTTTTTTTTCTTTTGTTTATTTACTAGACTTAATTATTCTTTCAGATAACTTATTTTCCTATTTTGGACTTGGAGCTTGCATAGATCTGAATTCACTGAAGAAAAAAAGCCAGTTTTCTCAAGTGGGCTGTCATATCTCTCAACTGTCTGGATTTTCACAGAATGTCCAGATTTTTGCCTCACGTTTGGTTTGTTCCTCATATAATTCATGCATTTCTGTCAAATCACTGAGGATTGATGTCACTTATAATTTAATACATTTAAGTTTCAGACTACATATCCTTTAGAGAAATGCATGTTAACACAAATCCTGTTACTCTAGTATCTTTCTAAGTTTATAAGAGCATCATTTAAAATCTGTCCCTATTTTTTGTGTCCCCATTACTTCAGGCTTTGTCGAGACTTTTTGCACTAAGAGGTTGAGGGGTATGGTGGCTGTTCAAAATAGCCCAATATCTGACCTACTCCCTAGAGAAGGAATACAATGATTATATCCTACTTCTCTTCCTCCTGCCATTTCTGGGCGGGGTAAAAATGGCAACTAAGTGGGGGCTTTTTGGTTTGCTCAAAAAAGCAGCAAGCAACTGTCTCCCATTGTCTCTGCTTGTGTTACGTGACTGGTGCCTGATGCAGCCTCAGAAGAGGCAAAAGTGAAAGAATATTGAGTACTGTGGTCACTTGTGACTGCAATCAGGTAGAACAACGCCAGTATTTCTTGCGAATGGGCGTTTATCTTTTCCCCACTATGAAGAGATTTTGGAGTTGGTATATATAACATGCAGGGGGTATGGAGGTGCAGGTGGTTTGGGTGACAAAAAAGGAGATTTTGCTTACCAGCACTTAGGTACAATGCTGGTTCAATGATTGGAACATCAATATCCTGACATCTTAAATTGCGGTCTGTCAACATTTCAACACAGACCTATATATGTGCATATATATATATATATATATATATATATATATATATATATATTTACATATACATATACAGAGAGAGAGAGCAGCCTGCATTTTAATTCAACTTACACCATAATGATGATGCATTTTATTGTACATGCAACTCCTAGATGAAGCTTTTTGTCTTCTATATTTTACTTGTACTATTTGTTTTGATGCAATTCTCTGTACAACTGTGAATAGATGATTTTGTATGGAGCTTTTCTCCCAGAGTCTCCACTGAAAATGAGCTTCCAGCCCAGCCAGACAATCACTTGGTAATCAAATGTAAAATAAAAATAAATATATATATATATATATATATATATATATATATATATATATATATATATATGCATATACATATAGGGTCTATATTAGAACATCGACGTCTTGAAACTTCGAATGTTCTAATATCGAACCCTATTCAGCGAACGCTGAAAATAGCGAAGCTGCAGAACACCACATTTTTTCCTAGGGAAAGAATTCGGTTGGCCATTTCTGTTGCTTCGCTATTTTCAGCACTGTGGTGGAAAGTTATGGGTTGGGTTCAGGTAAGTGTGTGGACGTGAGGGTTAGGGCAAGGGTTAGGTGAGTTAGGGTTAGGGCGTGGGTCAGTTAAGTGTGCGATTGTGATGGATGTTAGGGTTAGGGCGGGGTAGGTGAGGTAGGGTTAGGGCGCGGGTGAGGTGAGTGCGCGATAGTGACGGACCTTAGGGTTAGGGTTTGGGTTAAGGTAAGTGGATAGATAGTAGTGTATGTACAGTTTAGTGTAGGGTTAGATGTAGAAGTTTAAGTGTATGTGTGTGGATTGCTGTTTTTTTGGTGTGTTTGTGTTGTATGTATGTGTTTCGGAACAGCAAATTTTTTCCCTGGAAAAAAATTTGCTGTTCGGCATGTTCGATATTTTAAGTGTTCGCTGAATAGGGGTCGATAATAGAACATTCAAAGTTCATATATACACATGTATGTACATACACACATGCATTGCGTGTACATGCACATACACACACACATATATAAATAAATATATATATATATATATATATATATATATATATATACACATATACATACATCCATATACAAAATATGGGTCACTTAAACTGGGCTCTAAAATGATTCATATCTCTCTAATAGTTCTTTTGCTGAAGGGCATTGCTTGTGGTTCTTATTCTGAGAGTTTATTTTGATTAAAAAATCTTGCTTTTTTCCCACTTTTCTGAGATTTAAAAAAGTTCAGTTACAGATTTGCTGTTCTGAACTGCTTGTAAGTTTCTTGGAGGCCATTGTTTGCTTGGGCTAAAGGGAAGTCTCTGTGTTCATCAGTGGCAGTGATAAACATTGAGCAGCCTGCCTGCCCCTGTGGGAGTGGTTACTGCCTTGAAACTGTAGTTTTATTGGCCATTTTGGGTCAATTCCAAACTCCTTGATCTCCCTCTCTTAAAACCCGATTGCCTCGTGGTTTTGGCGTCTTTTCGGACTTGTTGGCTGTTGGTGAAGCACCCACCAAGAGGAGAAAACGCTGAGAGAAGAAAGGAGCCACTTTTGAGATTTTAAGTATTTTGCTTCAGATTATTTGTTAAGTTTTTCTGCATTGTCGCCTACTTTTGAGCATTTTCTGGCTCGTTAAACTTGATTTCTATTTAGAACACAACCTAGAGCTGATTACTGAATTTCCTGCGTGCACTTATTTTTAAAATCGTTTTTTTCTTAAAACTTGCATTTTATCTGTCTCTGGCCTAGCACTCAAGTGTGGGGTCATTTACTGCACTGTTCTAACTTGTTGATACTTGTGAACCTCTGCTTTCCTTAAAAAAAACAAAAAAATATTGCTTTTTTCCCACTTTTCTGAGATTTAAAAAAGTTCAGTTACAGATTTGCTGTTCTGAACTGTTTGTAAGTTTCTTGGAGGCCATTGTTTGCTTGGGCTAAAGGGAAGTCTCTGTGTTCATCAGTGGCAGTGATAAACATTGAGCAGCCTGCCTGCCCCTGTGGGAATGGTTACTGCCTTGAAACTGTAGTTTTATTGGCCATTTTGGGTCAGTTCCAAACTCCTTGATCTACCTCTCTTAAAAACCTCTTTTGCGCGGTTTTGCACGTTTTTGCGCATAGCGCAGCATCGGTCAGCGCCGCCTAATTGGGTTTAAACTATTCCTGGCTCCACAAAGTCTGCTCTTCACTTTTTCCCTTAGAACTGCTCTATCTCTCAAATTAAACACCATATTCTCATTCTAAGGCCCCTCACTGGTCCAAATAAGTAATCTTACAAGTTAGCACTAATAAACCATAAGCACTACTTACTCTTATACTCTCTATGATTATCTTGTCCCCTATTGGTCCATTTTAATTCAGTTCCCTATATTACTCTAGCATGTCCAAAGGTCAGTCAATGGTTTCCTCGCCAGTCCAGCTGGTGAAACTGGGAATTTTGAGGCAATGTTACAACTGTCTCATGTACACGGACAACCCTCTCCTCCTCCTAACAGGTTCAAATATATGTGAGAGATGCAACCATATAGCCAAACTGGAGGCTGAGCTCTCTCATCTCAAAACTGGTGTAACCAGTCAGGAGGAGAAGGTAACCTCACACAACACAATTCCAGTATCACATAGTCCCACCACAACAGCGAACCAAACACATAAAAACACTAAAACATACTCGGAGGCTCTAAATAAAAATCTACCTAAGCAACAGAGACCTCCAAAGCAGACATCCAAGCAAACGCTACCCCAAAACAAAACACGTACAACACATAGCACACAAAGTCAGTGTGCCAAGCAGTCACAGCCCTTAAGGCTGAATAACACACCTGATACTCTTGTAATAGGTGACTCTGTTGTCAGACACACTGACGTCCCGCTCACCAGGCTGAATAAAGAGAAGGTCACAGTGAGCTGCCTGTCGGGAGCTAGGATCTGCCACATAACGCAAGCACTCAGGTCACTCCAAAGCAAATACAAATATGACTCAGTAATTGTACATGCTGGCATGAATGACCTGAGACGTACCTTCCTTGACTACATGAAAAGAGACATAGAGGAGCTCTCTGATCATGTAGCCCAGGCCGGTATGACCCTGACCTTGAGCAGCATCTTACCCTCACCTAGAATGATGCCACAGTATAAAGACAAAATGATCGATTTTAACAATTGGCTAAAATTTTGGTGTCGTTCAAAGGGGATCCAGTGTCTGTCAGCCTGGGATGACATGCTCGACAAGCCACGTTGCTTCGCTAAGGACGGCTTGCACCTGTCACCCCTGGGCTTTCGGATATTGGCAAAAGCTCTTGCCACCCCCATAGTGCCTTTTTTAGGCAAGGCTCAAAAGTCAAACCCACCTCCATAGACAGCACAAGGAACAGGAAACTAAGGGTAATGCTGCTAAACGCCAGAAGTCTTAACCTCAAGATGCACGCACTCAAAGCTCTCCTCAGTATGGAGAACATAGATATCTGTGCAGTGACAGAAACCTGGTTCAAGGCTCCAGAGAGCACCCCAGCACTACCAGGTTATACCTCATATCATGCTTTTCGGCCCCAAAACCCAGACCGAACCACAAAAGGAGGGGGAGTTTCCATATTTATCAAGGATATCCACACCTCCAGGTTAGTGGCATTGCACAAAGTATCGGAGACCATCCATGTGCAACTGACAGTGGGCAAGACTGCTTTTCAGTTTATAGCATCCTACAGACCACCCTCTGAAAGTCAGGAATCCCACTCGGCTTTCCTGAAAACATTGGAGAACATGAAGATCTCTCCGAACACCATTATATTGGGCGACTTCAACTACCCAAACATAGACTGGGAGCATTACTCAAGCCCCAGCACCTTAGCCCAAAGGTTCCTGGAATTTATAAACTCAAATGCTATGGAACTAGTCACCACTCCCACAAGAGGGGAAAACATACTAGACCTGATCATTACCAACATGGGGACTCTATGCTCCATACCAGAAGTATATCCCTCATTGGTAAGATCAGACCATAAATTAATTTCACTGGATATCCACATCCCGACCCCACTCCCAGCCCAGAAAACCACAGTAAAAAACTTCTCAAAAGCTAACTTCACACTTCTCAAAACCGAAGTGGAATCCTTCAAGGCCCCAGGGCCAGTGGAAACTACGGCCCAAACTGCAGAATCCTATATAAACGCATTCTACGGACATCTCCAGGAATGCATGGATCATGCTATCCCAAACAAAATCAAGACCCAATCATCCAAAGGCAGGCATCCAGTCTGGTGGACCCTAGCCATAAATAAACTGTACAACAGGAGGAAGCTACTACATGATAGAGCAAAATCCCTAAAAGGGAAGGCATCTCTGATCAGTACTAGCAAAAAATTACGACCCTCATAAAATCCTCCAAGGCCAGCTTCGAGAGAAAAATTGCACAGGACACTAAAGACAATCATAAGGCTTTTTTCAGTTATGTTAGGAACCTGGGATGCAACTCCCAGACTTGTTCTGAGTTGATTCTAAACGACAAAAAATACACTGAACCCACAGACATCGCCAATATCCTGGCAGACAGGTTCAGTGCAAACTTCTCCCCCCCCCCCCCAAAAGAGCAAGTATCTATCCCGGCAGAGTGCAGCCTCCCAAACATCTCTGATGCTCACGTGAAGGCCGCCCTCTCCAAAGCAAAACACACTGCTTCCATGGGACCAGATGACGTCCCGGGTTGCGTCCTACATGAACTCCAAGAAGAACTAATCCCTCAAGTAAAACTGCTGTACAATCTCAGCCTCACTACAGGATATGTGCCCAAAGAATGGTGTACAGCAACAGTGGTCCCACTCCACAAAGGTGGCGCTATCGCCCCATAAGCCTGACTAGCATAGTCTGCAAGGCTATGGAGAGGATCATCATGGAGCTCATAAACAAAGACATTGGGGACCTACAGACACTAGATCCTACCCAATTTGGCTTCATCAAGGGTAGATCCTGCCTTTTGAACCTGGTCGACTTCTTCGAAACAGTCACCAAGGCCATAGATGAAGGGAAGATAGTCCACACAGCCTATCTGGACCTTGCAAAGGCATTTGACACAATACCCCACTCGGGCATCATAGATAAGCTATCCAGCCTAAATATAAACCCCTATGTCACAAGATGGGTCGCAAACTGGCTCAAAGACAGAACCCACAGAGTCAGAGTTGCTGGAGCCATGTCAGACTCGAAACTGGTCACAAGTGGCATCCCACAAGGTTCTGTCCTGGGACCTCTCTTGTTCGGTATTTACTTTTCTGAGGTACAGGCCAACGTGGGAGGACTATGGCTCACCAAGTTCGCAGATGACTGCAAACTGGGTGCCATAATAGACTCTCCAGCTGATGCAAACAACCTTCAAAAAGGTCTCGCACAGACGGATAACTGGTGCCAGAGCCATGGTCTAAAGCTAAATGCCAAAAAGTGTATAGTCATACTCTTTGGCAAAAACAATGTGCCCACAAATTACCACATAGGTGGTAACCCATTAAGTACAGAGAAAGTAATTAGGGATCTGGGGACCCAAGTTGATAGCAATCTCTCCTTTGACAACCACATTGCCAAAGTGGTTAGAAAGACCTTCTACATAGCCCACCTCATCATGAAAGGATTCATATCTAGATCAAGAGAGGTAATCGTGCCCCTTTATTCATCCCTCATCAGGCCCATCATAGAATACAATGCCCCCTTTGGGATGTACCTTACCCGACACCTGCAGCAATTAGAAAGACCCCAAAAGTACCTCACCAGGAGGATCAAGGGACTCAAACAGATGCCATATGCTGCTCGGTTAAAAAAACTTCAGCTCTACTCAGTTGCATACCGCCTACTTCGAGGCGATCTATGCCTGACATATAAAGCTGTGTCCAACCCAGAATTAATGGACATGCTCCACCTCAGTAAATCTAAATCCCTTAGAGCCACGCGCTCGAGGGACTTGAACCTCAGCACAGAAATAAATAGAACATGCTGGAGGGACAGATTCATAACCCAGAGGCTCCCTTCACTCTGGAATAGAATTCCAAGTCATGTTAGGCAGAGCACCTCACTGACTCTCTTCAAGAAGAATCTTGATGAGTGGATGGGGGATCATAGGTTTGTCCCGGGGATTACTTCCGTGTCACTATTAGACAGAGGCACAGTAAACTAAACTTTAAAAAGGGCACAGTATACTCAAATCAAGGGGTGGCTTAAGCCAAACACAACCGGGCTAGGCTTATAAATGCCCCAGGGCAGACAGCCTAGTATGAACCTATGAACCTATTAACCTGACCATGGGTTGTCGCACATAATTTAATATCAAGAATATTTGGTTTGGTGTACGAGCCCTACTTTTCTGGTAACTACTGAATTTTGTTAGCGTTCATGAGCAAGTTACTGTCCAGAATCAGGTATACTCAAACGAGCACCATACCCCACAACTGTGATTGATTTTGAACTCAGCATTTTTGCTCTATCCCTCCTAATTCCTCCTGAAATGGTACATTTTGGACAAAGGTGGTGATTGAATTACATTTAATAATGATAAGTGCAGTTACAGACTTCTTTAAGATCAGAACACATATTAATTAACTTGAAACATTGACAGAATAAGACTGTTAATTGTACTAATATTTTTCATGTATATGATTATTTCTTGATGCGGATCTGATTCTGTTGAGATCTGTCCCTGATTGGTTGAGAGCTATGAGTACATCACTGCTTTAAAACTGTACAAACTTGAATTTTAACATCTCCTCTAGCTATACCTCAAGCACTCACTCACTGTAAATATTTAGAGAGGGGTAATGTATCCAGTAGGCATGAGTCTGCGGGTATTTATTTTGCACACATTTGTGCACTTGTTCAATGTAAATATATTGGGGTTACTTTGCATTTCTATGTTTGCATTGGTTAAATTAGATAATTCTGTAAATTAGTTGTCTTATTTTTTCAATCACCTGTATTATAATATGTTCATTGTGGCATTCAGAGGCATGTCAAGTAATTGGTGCAGGTAGCAGATATGTTTCTTTTATGTGACAGACACTGTGCTGAGGAATGTGCATTTGGTAAACAGTGGCAATGCTTTGACAACACTGCCCTAAGTCAGAGCCTCGAGACACAGATGTCTTCACTACAGTGTGGAGCCTGCCAGATGTTGCACTCTTCCGACGGGGATTTAGACAGATTGCAGGCCATATATCACAACCCCTTTTATCTGAATGTTCTACGTAACAGCCTGGGCATTTTGGTTGTCACATTAAAGTAAAAATAAGAGTACTCGAGTTAATTTCTAAGTATTTTTTTCTTATTCCATGGTTGGGGGTCTACAGTAAAGTAGTAAAACTAGCTTAGTGCAGTGAACTGGCACCACAGTGATGCACTTCCAGGAATATTGGCTGTTCATGCAGCTGTGATATATAAAAATATCATTTTGCAATTGGCACAAAGGATTAAGGCTGTGAACGTTAGATCTTGTGGTACAGATTTTTATTATTTTAGCCCTCATTTGCTTACTGTATTCCTTGAACAAGTCACTTAACCAGGCATTCCTCCTTGGTTGCCCCTGAAAAAGAATGTACATCAGGCCTAACTGGTTAATAAAAAGACTGTGGTGGCATTATTTTACTGAAGCTAGGCATGTTAAAGTGGCACTTTAAATAAATGACTGCTGAAAAGATCTCTTATTTAATATGAGTAAAGGAACCATTAGATCCAAGGATTTAAATTTTGCTTGTGACATAAATAGGCCATGTTAATGAGACACAAATGTGTCTCAGAGGGTCCCCATGCACTGGAACAAGCTTCCCATCCATGTGAAGCAGAGTCCATCCCTAGCCCTATTTAAGCATAACTTTGACCTTCTTCTTCTTCCGGCTTTTCCCAGTTATGGGTCACCACAGCAGATCACCTGTCCGCTCATGATTGGTAGTGGAGTTTTACGGTGTTGAGTTGCCAGCCCGGTGCCCAACCTTCCGCAGAAGGCACACACATGCACACACTCACTCCTAGGGCCAATTTAGAGTGTCCAATCCACCTGCAGCATGTCTTTGGGATGTGGGAGGAAACCGGAGCACCCGGAGGAAACCCACGCGACCACAGGGAGGACATGCAGACTCCGCACAGAAGGCACCCCAGCCGAGAATCGAACTGGAGAACCTCTTACTGTGAGGCGGCAACGCTAACCGCTGCACCACCGCAATAGGTGGGAAATTGGAAATCATCCCTTTTGCCACCTGTTTTTTTTTCTGGACTATCCACAAATCAAATCAACTCTCTGGTAGTCCGGAAAACACTGTATAAACTCCAGTATTCTGTTTCACAAAAGGAAACAGACTATCAGTGTTTGTTAAACTGGCTGATTTACTATGCTTTTTTTACAGAAAAGCAAGTAAATCGGCTGAACAGAAAAAGAAGGCGTTCCCATCAGCTGTCACGATGATGTCACAAAATGGGCGGACCATGAATGGGAGAGTGGGTGAGAATGGGTGGAGTTATGGGTGATGAGAGGGGCGTAACCTTAGTCCGGTTTTAGCCACAAAGAAAGCTGGCAACCCTATCTGCTGACTCCATTTGCCAACAGAGTAGATGGCCTACAGTGGTGCGGCAAGATCTCTGCAATACCTGGGTTAGGAAATTGCCCTTTCCTCTGTACTGTGCAATCTTGGAATTGGAATATTTAAGTAGAAAGGAGTGCGGGGTGCAGTGGGACTTCCCACCTACAAAAAAAAAAAGTTGTGGAGGTTTTCTGTTTTGATTGCTCCTGTTGATATTTGTTATTTGAGTTTTGATGTTTTTGTCAAATGGATGTGTGTCGAGAAAAAGAGTTGACTATTTTACTTTAATTTGATATATATATGCGTGTTTGTGTGTGTAGAGAGAGAGAGAGGTGGAGACGCACACACATCTATTCAGGCATATATGCATGTGTATGTACTGGAATCAGCCCATGTCAGTCAGTCATGCAATAAAATGGGACATCAGAGACCAGAACATACATGAAAATAGTGCCAAAAGAAAAGATTATCATGGTGATGCAAACAACTTTTATCTATACATTACTCAGTACTAATGCCCTCCTTTTGTACGAAGCATAGTTAAACTGGTCTCAACAGCTGCATGGCTCTCGTCTCTGACAGTGCGCTTTTATAAGTTCATCATCCTTTAGACCACTAATGGTCCTGCCACACAGGGCAAGGTAAGTGCAGACACGCCATATTTTTAATGGAACTCAGTACAATAGCTATAGTCAACATTTATTTGGGGGTTAGAGTATTGACCATCAGCTGTATCCTAGTGTCTGCCCAGTTTTCTTTTTTTGATTCCTCTGCTACAAGTGGCTATAAATACAGCCCTTTATCCATCAAAAGAGAAAGTAGATAGGAGGTCAGAGGTATTGGCCCTAGGACTGTTACCAGCACACAACATAGGCCATAGTAGCCTCATTTCCCAGTATAGGAAAGCATATCACCAGATGTTCAGTCCTATACTTTCCACCAGCAAGACCTCTGGCATCTGGGGTTTTACATGAATCTTGCCCAATGCTTTGGAGAAAGAAACACTACCTCTAAGGCAGTGAGCTAACACTGACTTTTAATACTGTATTAAGTGAGTTTGGCATCCTACCCATGGTGTTTCACTGCTGATGCATGGCAGTTTAGCCATGCCAGCCGCAAGTTACAAAAGACAAGGGTACTAATGATTATATGTGGATGGTCAAATAGAAGGATGGTATTTGGTACTGCCAGAAAGGGAAGGACATCGAGAGGTAACCGTTTGAAATGGCATGACCTGCTTTAGCGAGTTCCATAATGCTGAGACTCAATGGCGGAAAAAATGGACTTATATATTCTAAGTCGGGGATGGCCATTTTTCAGAATTTTCCCTTTTCTCAGACGTATGGAGGTCTCAGAGTTGTTATCTATATGCTCGAGGTGTGTGTGTGTGTGTGTGTGTGTGTGTGTGGGGGGGTTGTCCTCCCATTGAGGATGCAAAGAGAGAAGTTTAACAGAGAAGAATGATGTTTGATAGTCGCACTTCTCCCACAATTTCACTTTTTTTTTTTTTTTTTTTTGTGAATATTGCTGCTCAGAGTTACGAGTGCTGCATATCAAGAGGGAACAACTTCAGAGGGGTAATGGCAAATGAAAAGGTATAATAGTGTAAGCATGAGAAAAAAGAGGCTCTCAACTGCTTAGGTAAAGAATCAGTGTTGGGAACATCTTTTACAAGAAGAATTAGATGAGTTGCATATGAAGAAGAGAAGAAACTAGACATGGGGGAAGAAATGCTACAGACAGAAATGTAAAACGTGGATCATACCTTGATAAAAATAGAAAGTGAAGGAAGGAGTAGTCAACATGTAACTGTGAATATGAGTACACATGACCTGGAAGGAAATACGTATAGGGAGAGAAGCCCATATCACAGCCAGGAAGATTCACAATGAACACAGAAAGCTTGGCAGTTTCCTCTGAGGTACTGCAAGCATCACGTACATGTGGGGTTTTCTTCATTCATAATGTGATGAAAGTGCTACCTCCATCTGCCTTTGATGTCCTGTGGACTGGTGAGCAGGTTGTTGCTGGCATCCGGGTGTCTAACTATCTTTATGTCTTTGCTTTGCAACCTGATAAGAGTTTCTTTGTGCCATGTTACTGAGTCACTTTCCTGAAGCTAGAAGAATGCCTCTGATGTCTTGTTCTTTGCTACTATGACTGCTCTATTAGCCTCTTTGCTTGCAACCAGTATTCCTTCTTAACTTGGTCCATATTTTCTCTCTCCCACTTTTTCCTCCACTCCTTCATTCTTTTCATAACTTTCTGGAATTCTGCATCCCACTACTAGCCTTCCTTATATAACTTTTTCCACACCTAGTTCAGTTGCGTACCTGTTCTATGGACTTCACACACAACATGAGATGCTGCCATTCTTCTTCCGCTCCACCTATTCCTTTTTCTTCCTGAGGTGCATTGTTAGGCATACTGATTCCATACTCACTAGACTGAAATGGATAGGGTTACAGTTTCTCAGGAGCCAGGATTGCTGACATCTCATGAGTCCTTAAAACCCTCTCCTCCAATATGTATAACCATGACATGATCACAGTCCATGCTGGAGTGAACAACCTGGCACAAAAACACTCGAAAGGCATGCAGAAGGACTACTTTGAACATTCTATGCACAATTCCATCAAGGCTACGCCTCTGGTACTGAGTGGCATCCTCCTCTCACTGACAATGATACATAACTGATTTCAATAATTGGCTAAGCAGCTGGTGTCACTCGGGGGGGGGGGGTCCAGTATACGTTTTCCTAGGACAAGATGATTAACAATTCTACTTATTTTGCCAAAAATGGTCTATGTCTCTTGTTCATGGATTTCTTCATGCTGGTCAAAGCCTTTATTATCCCTATTGTACCTTTTTTAAGCAGAGTTCATTTAATGAGCACCCTATCCTGTCCAGCAGCTCTTTTCAATAAGAGTCATAACAACAAACTGCCTGACGTAGAGACACTTCTGCATCTGAATCAAGTTCATGTTTGTGTTGCGACTGAGACATGGTTCCAGTGTAATGAGAGCACCCCGTCTGTGCCCGGGTTCTGTGCCAATCACTCCTTCAAGCCCATGAGTAATGGCAACACTGTTTCAATTTTCATCAGGGATTTCACCCTTCTAAATTATACCAGATTACCCTTCTAGTGATCTCAGTGAACTTTATCTTCCACTGAGTAAGTTAGACTTTCATCGTCTATGTTGTTACCGATCCCTTCTGCAGCACCAGAGGATCATGATAAGTTCATGGCATTCATAGAAAACATATCTATTAGAAATGTATTTCTAATTCTTGCTGATACTAACTAACCCTCCATATACTGGAGTACTTATAATTCTAATGCATTTCTTAGATTTGGTGGATGGGAATTCCTTGGACGAAATGTCTATATCCCCACCAAGGAAGGTAATATGCTGGACCTAGTTCTCACAAGCTTGGCATCAGCCTGCTCTCTATCCATGATTGGTCCGTCATTGTTAATTTTTTTGCTCCAGTCAACTTCCAAGTCTTCAGCCTAGCCTGTGCCCTTACATATAAAGTTGGTATTTAGAAATTTTTATAGGAGAGGCAATAGCAAAAAGAGGTACAGTCCTCCAGAAAAAGTTGTTCAGCAACAATGAACCAGCTGTTTTACATGGAGGAAGGGCAAGATTTTTCAGAATGAAGCCAATGTCTCAAGACAGGCTGGGTGCCCTGTAAAGGATAGGATACCCCTTCCCCTTTTGGATTAAGAGGGTATGGCTGACTCTTAATATGAAAAGCTGACACACCAGTTGAGTTAGGAAACAGAATATATATTACCTGTGCTGGTAGGGGTCTATCAGAATCAGGTTTCCTTTTTGTTTTGGGTCTTTATAAGCACCTTTTGAAAGAGTTGTACTAAAGGGAATACTGAGAAGGCTCTCATCTCAGTCAGTGGAATGAGCTTAATGTTTTTTTGTTAAGAAGGGTTATACCTGATATTTACCAGGGAAGGTGAAGAGATATGTCTCTACATTATCAAATGCAACTTTATCCTTAGGAAGAACTGTTTGACCTATAACCACTGAGGAAACATCTACTGAAAGTCAACTCACTACCACAAGTTAGATGCTAGTGCCAGACCAGTAAAAGCTAGTAAGAAGGTGCAAATAGGAGTTTGCACTCAAAATGCAAAACCACATGCATCTTGGCATCTTAGTATCACTAGCAATTGTACAGTCAATTTGTGGAAGCAAAAAAAGGTGTCCCTTATAATAAAATGTAGTTGCAAACAGACCATTACCACTCATCCTGCTAACAGTGCATAACTAAGTGAGGCAGACATAAGTTGGTTTCTTGTTGCAAAAAATCCCCCCCCCCCCTTCCAATGGGGGTGATATGAGGCATAACCAAAGACCAAAGCCTTTGACAAAATCTTATATGCTGCCATCACAGGCAAACTGTCACAGTATAACCCAAACCCGAACCCAGTCCAAAATCCACACAGATAATATCAAGGTACATCTGCTACCCATAGAAGTGTTATCAGCACAGCAGACAGGGCTCTGTCTTGTGCCCACTTTAGTTTTCTGTTTATCACAAATAAAAGCAGATGTTAAGGGACTTCAACTGCAAAATGGGTGCAACTGTCAAATCCCACTCGGATATTCCATCAGGGCCTGGACTAGAGCAGCACCCAGTTTGTTAGTCAGGGGTAGATCTTAAATGCTAAAAAATGCAGAACTCTTACATCTGGGAAAGATATCACACTCTCCTCTAATCACACTTCTTGTACCCCTCTCAAAACAGTTACAATTATCTGGGCCTTGTGTATCTATACTGATAACATCTCTTTTGACCCCCACGTCTCAGTTGTGGTTAGGAACTCCTTCAATCTTGCTTAGCTGATACGTAGAGCTAACCCCTCAAAGTCTCATGCAGTCATGGTTTCTCTATACGTTTCACTTATTAGTCCTATCCTTGACTACAAATTCCTCTTTTGGAATTTAACTTAAAAAGCAACCTGACCAGCTTGAAAGACCACAGAGTTTCACTGATCAAGAAAATTTCAGGATTACACAGTCTAAGCTATCCCAAATGACTAAAAATCATATCCCTCTACTTTGTTTCTTACAGATTCCTGAGGAATTATTTCTGTTTATCTTATTGAAGACTGAAAATCCCAACCTTTTCGACCTTCTCTACTTTCATTGAACCAGAAGTCTCACATTTGTGCCAAAACTCCACCAGATCAACAACACATGCTGTCATGACAGGTTTTGTAACCTAGTGCTCCCCTAATTTTGGAAATAAAATCCTCTTCACATCATGAAAAATAACACCCGAATGGTCTTCAAAAACTAGGCTTGGATATTAGGCAGTAAGTTCACAATCTGGAATATGTGGAAATAATCTTCTTATCGAAGTTAATGAGCATCTTTAAAGAGTGGAAAAACTACCACATCCTCACAGGAAATGAGCTCTTACTCAGATGAACTGATTCCATGATCAGTAAGAGGTGTAACACATAGTTAATTTGGTGTCAGACCTTCTTATAATCCCATGAATCCAGCGGTCATCATACTGTTTCACCTGCAATTATACAAATGAAATATCTTCATGCTATTAGCACTAAACAGGCATTTGTTTAAGCCATTAAAAAATCACTACCTAAGCCTCCTAGGAGTCATAACAGCTGGCATCAAAACTCCCCAAACACTTCATCAACATCTCACAAACAAACCACACCTGAGCTTAAGAATAAGTCAAGTTCTAGAAACATCCTAGTAATTGGTGACTCCATTGTTAGGCATACTGATTCCATACTCACTAGACTGAAAAGGATAGGGTTATAGTTTCTCAGGAGCCAGGATTGCTGACATCTCAAGAGTCCTTAATACTTTCTCCTCCAGTAAGTGTAACTATGACATGATCATAGTCCATGCTGGAGTGAACAATCTGGCACAAAACCCCTTGAAAGGCATGCAGAAGGACTACCTGGAACATTTCTATGCATGATTCCATCAAGACTACGCCTCTGGTACTGATTGGTATCATCCTCTCTCTGTGAATGATATCTAGTTCAAAGAAAAGATAATTGATTTCAGTATCTGGCTAAGTAGAGGGAGACGGGGGGGGGGGGGGGGACAGTATATGTTTTCCTAGGACAAGATGATCAACAATTCTACTTGCTTTACCAAGAATGGTCTACACCTCTTGCTCATGGAATTACCCAAGCTGGTCAAAGCCTTTATTATCCCTATTGTGCCTTTTTAAACAGAGTTCATCTACTGAGCTTCCTATCCTATCCAGTAATGATTTCAATAGAAGTCGTAACAACAAACTGCCTGACATGGAGTCACTTCTGCATCTGGATCAAGTTCATGTTTGTGTTGCGACTGAGACATGGTTCAGGTGTAGCCCCTTGTTGCCCAGTAGTGCCTTTTTTTGGCAGAGTCAAGCTAATTTCAGAAAAAAAGTCCTCCATGGGACCTTATAATATATCTACAGATAGATAAACAGATATGTCTGTATGTACATAAATACCAGGCTGCCTGTTGAACAGCACGAAACATGCGCTGTTGGCTCTGCTCCTTCACCTGTTCAGCCTGAGCTTAGCCACTGGCTTTGTCCTCAAGGTATGGCATACAGCTGTTGAGATGCCATTAACTATGGTATCAAAAGATGAGTAAGACTAGACCCCTGCCCCTACAATTTAGCTTTGTTAAGGGTAGATCCCATCTACTGAACCTTGAAAATTTCTTTGTGAGGGAAACTAACACAAACTGTGAATAGTGGTCATGATGTCTGTACAGCATTCCTTGATCTCACTAAAGCATTTGATACCATACTACATGCTAACATAACTAAAAAGTTGATAGAGCTACAGATTGATCCCTATGTAGTTACCTCTCTTTCTCATTTACTCACTATGTGGTACATAGGGCAATGAGCACCTCTCAGAGTTTGTTGTTTCTGTAGCAGTTACAGATTTTATGGGCTCAGATTGCTAGGCCAAGGCCCAACCCTCCTTGGAGGGTATAATACACACACTCATATGCACACTCACACCTAGGGCCAATTTAGAGTGTCCAATTCACCTACTGCATGACTTTGGAATGTGGAAGGAAACCGGAACACCCAGAGGAAACCCATGCAAACTTAGGGAGGACATGCAGACTACACCCAAAAGGCACCCAGCTGAAAATTGAACCAGAGAACCTCTTGCTGTGAGGTGACAATGCTAACCGCTGCACCACTGTGCTGCACCCCATGTAGTTATATGGATATCAAAATGGTTGAAAGACAAAACCCACATAGTGCAGACTCGATTCCCCTTCAGTTACACAGAAGCTGTAACAATAACTTGTGCACGTAAATAGCTGGTGCACAAAAAATGGGCTAAAAATACAATACTGTTACATTCCATAAACAATCCTTTGAGCCAGCATATAGTATTCAGAATAAAAGTGTTTTGAGAGATCTTGGAACAGGGGTAGATAATTCACTTTCCTTTGACCATCATGTAGAAACAGTGGGTTAAGAAACCCTTCTAACTGGGCCAGCAAAATGCAAAAGGTATTTTGTCTAGATCCAAAGTAGTCCATACATCTCTATACTCCTCAATGGTTAGACCTGTTATTCAGTGCAATGCCCCTTTGAAATGCACCTTACTAGATATATCAAATAACTGGAAAGACTCCAGACTATACCTCTCAACCTAGAAACATCAAGTCTGGACAAAGGCCCATGAAAAATAGGTACAAATCTGTATGCTGATTAACATAACATTTGCATACATAATTATGCAACCCTACCCACTCCAATGGAATTGTGGGATATACTTTCAAATGCAAACTAAAGAACAGACAGCCAAAATCGGGTCTATATTAGATAACCAAATGTTATCATTAGCAAATGCTCACATGAGCAAAAATGCCGGGAATTGAAAGGGTATTTGCAGGGTCGTGGTACAGTGAGGAGTGTGATATTTGCCCTTTCCTCACTCTAGTGTGATCTCAGAGTTGGAGTATATAGTTATCAGGGGGTGTGGGGGGCGCAGCCCCCCACAATATCAAGTTTGATTACTGGCATTTTCACTCATTTGAGCATTCGCTAAAGATAACATTCGGTTATCTACTATAGACCCCCAAAATCATGGTCGAATGGGGCTCCCCCTGCAGCCATTCCAATGCCCCATTACTTGGCTATTTCACCTCATTTACTATAAACACTGTAATGTGCATACTGCTTTACTTCTACAATGACTATTTGGATTTCATTTAAAACTTTTATTTTACATTTTATAGCACAAACACTAATAGACATCTGCTAAACAAACCAATACAGTCTCACAATGAAAATAGACTTAGCATTAAAACTTCTCTGCCCTTGAACCTTCTTTGCCCTTGCCCTTGATTCACTGAAATAATACTGAAACCCACATTCAAAGAAAATGCATCTGGCCAGTGTCGGATAGAGATTACCTTTGGGCTGTTTACAAATCATAGACCCCTAACACATGAAACATACAGGTATTCTTTGATACATTTTCCCAACTGTATTAAATTATATTCCTTGTATAATACAGCACACTTATTAGAGTGAGTTTTACATTTAAGGTTTTGAACATTTTTCCAGTAAGCAATGAAACAAAATGTATGAACCAATAATGACAAAACTGCCCAATTCAGAACATTTTCATCAAAAAAGTCTACTCAAACTTCTACAATCCACCAGTATCAGTAAATATGCACAATCTCTGCTCTGCAGAAGTAAAAGTCATCTAAATAATTCCACATTAAAGAGATCTGTAACTAATGAAGAGGTTGCTGCTAGCAAACAACTTTATATTTCATTGTTTCATCTACAAATAAAGTGCCTGCTGCCTTGAGGAATAAATTGCCTACGTTACATTAAAAAAATGATAAGCCAGAGAATGTTTGGCAAACTGATAACAGGTTCATAGTTACTAGGTATCTCGGGACAGCATCATCCACCCCCTTTAAAAGTACAATACATTACAGTATCAGCAATCCATCTACATATTGTGGGAGTAGAACCCACAGCCTTCTGCATCAAAAGTAAATATTCTACCTGTTGTGCTACCAACAACAAACAGACTTGGCATAAGCAGCACTAAACATCTCTCCACTGAAGAACTATGTGGCACAAGAAATCTGGAAAAAGCTAAAATTTATTGCGGGGGGGAGACAAAGGCCCAAAACCAGGGACACATTTTAAACATTGCTTGTATAATCATAGAAAAGTTGCTAGAACAAAAATGTTTTGTGTTACCGTGTATTTCCTGAAAGATAGGAAGACTGAAACTTAAATGGCTATCATTATTTAGTGAATTCACTTCTCACTGATTTGCCAGAAAACCACAAATTTAACAGACCACAAGTATGAGCCAAACATTCCAGACATTCTGTAAAACTTTGGACTTAACTCCTTGAATCATAAGTGGTGGTGGTATGGGTAGATAATTTAGGCTCTTGCTCCTTGTACCTAAGGTACAGGGGTTGAGTCTGAATAACTTGAACTGGGGCATTTTCAGCCCTCCACCCCACACACACACGCATACCCCTCCTGCAGCAGCAATCTCCACACACCTCTCTCCAGCTTCCTGTTATTACAGCAAATAGATTCACCAAGGTGGCTGAGGTCAGCATTTCTCTGCTCAGGTGTTGGGAGAACAAAATCAGTGGACTCATTTCTACACTGGTCTTGGTATTATCCACAGCTACAGTTAATTTCCACAAAACCATATTCTCTCCCAAATCTACTGACCTTCATAGATATTTCTCAGCAAAGAAGCAGATGATTCCAGGTAGCTATAAAAACAATATCATACCCAACAAAGAAGTCACCACCATAACAGGCTCTCCCACTGACAGGCTGCATTAATCTGGACCCATATTTATGCTATCATAAATCCTACTGCCTACTGAACTGGTATCATGACTGACAGTGGTGAAGTCAAGGCCAGTCAGAAGGACTGGTATAATGAGAGGCATTTTCTTCTAAAGGTGACCATGATAGGAGCAGACAAGCGGCTGCTACCAATCTATCTTGTAACACCTACTGGACAGTCCATAACAACAAGAAAAGAGAGATTTGCAAGCCACCCCCCATCTTTGACCATAGCCTACTAGTACTCTTTCGGCTTGTCGAAGTTTTAAATTTGACTGCAAAAATACAAAAGCAGACAGTGGATAAGAAGGCCAGTGTGGAACACAGGAAGCTTGTTCTGACAAACTGCAGAGATACATAAATGCAAAACACAGTGACATCTGGATGCACAGCAGATATTCAAGAAAGAAACTAACTGAATAGTAAGGAGACTCAATTGTCTTGGAATATCTATGAATTCATAAACAACAAAAACAGGATCCTAATGCCTATATGACCACTTACCAAATGTTAACTTTTCATCACCTTTTTGTGGGTCCACTATAAAACCCCAGCTGATAAGACGCTGAGGAACCACAACACTGAACACAAATGTTCAAAATTTCAACAGGATGAAACTCCATCTAAAAGCATTTTTTTTGGGGGGAGGGGGGACGACTAACTTATACATACCAATTCCACTATCACATAAATGCAAATGCAAACACACAGAGGAAGGAAATCTCCCTAAACAAAGGGATCAGTACCAGCACACTCTTTGAAACATTACCGGCATTGACTTCCTATAGAAAACAGCCATTGGCATTCATTTCCTTGGCATATTCTGATTTGGGCACTTGATGCTCAGACAATCTACTGTCAGCCACATGCTGATATATCCCTCCTTGCACAGCAAGTAGAAGTTAATACCTCCTCTGTGTTTGAGTAGAAGACAGCCAGTTAGTTTTGGACACCTCATCAGTCTCTTGTTCTGGAGACAGCTAATTTATAAAGGCCTGCAAGCCACACATCATTACCTTCTTTTTCTGTTCACAGACAAAGTTGTTTTTTAGTATCCCATATTAAATTGATAGGAAATACCCAGACATGCCCCATAGTCAGCCTGGAAAGCTCTGATCTGGGCTAGGGAATCCATGCAAACAGACAACACTTAATTATGTGAGGAAATGTTAGAATGTTAATGTTCTAACTTGCTGTAAGTTGGAGGTTAAGTGGTGTTTTTATGCTTTTTTTTTTGAGAATAATCATGAAAATCCCAATGTGTTAGGACCATAAAACTTACAAAATACAAGTAATTTACAAACAAAAGAATACACTGGACAATTTATATTTCCTTGGCACTAAACTACATTATAAATGCTTTTCCAATAATCTCCATTTCTTGATGAGGAGATAGTGGTAAATTAGCCTGACTTCTGCCAAACTGCTTTTTTTTATTCACCCCCCCCCCCCCCGCTTATCATTAGCTCACCTCTTCAGATGCCTAACTGACCCATTCATTTCCCTTTGGTCTCCAAGGGCAAGGGTCAGTCCATGGGACCATGGGACAGTCATACCATGGATTGACTTCTTTTTGTAATTATTTTTGTCCTTAACCCCTGAACGTGTTGTTGCTCAAAATTTGTAGGCTTGTGTGGGGAAGTATGAGATGAATGCCCCCTCCCCCCATAGTACTTGACCTACCTATCTAGGTTCTGCCCTGTCCTGGGGTGTACACAGTGGGACAATGTAAGGAAATGTCCTGCCTACATGGTGTCACATCACCTCCCTGTGATCTCACCCACATGCTGGCCTGACAACCACTGCTATGACATAGTATCACCACTGCCAAGAAAAACAACATGGTATCTCCCCATCAAATTCCTTCATTCCACTTTCTTTGGGAGGCAGATGAGTCTAGTCCCTTTATTCCTCCCCATCCCTCATTGGCTCCTCCTGTGCCAAGGCCACTATTCTGGTCACCTAGGTCATAGTTGAGGCTCCATCCCTTTATGCCATGGAATCAACATCTACCGCCATACATGAAGAAACAAGTGTCTTTAGAAACAACATCTCGGCATCTTTGCCTGTAGCAGATGCATAGCTGTCAGCCTCTTAGCACAATAATTCTGCACAAAGCCTGAAAAAATATTGTTCCTATAAACCTAGAAGATTGATAGATTAACAGTATTAGCATGCATTTTCTGAAGGATATGAGGTCTTAAACTTAAATGCCTGCCATTAAACAACAAATTTTACAAGGAACAGACCATAAATATGAGGCAAAAATCTGGACATTTTGTGACATTCTGGTCAGTTGACAGATATGAATAGATGAGCAAGACAGCATCAATTGTTCCTTAAAAGATTAAATAATGACTACAACAACAGTTCACTGAAAGCCCTATATCTATTAAGTAGAAATTGTCTGATTTTTGTAAAAATGTGGGAGACTGCTGTTACCAATTTAATGTTCGTCTCATCACACATCATTGTATAGTGCCAGCAGGAGTCTGCACAACTAGTAAAACCAAGCTCCATTATTCTCCAAAAGTCCTTCTAGTTTAACACAGATGTTAAAATGTCATTAAAACCCCTTTTGTAAAAGGAAGTCTTTATCTGAAGTGTTATTTTGTGTCCCAAGCTTAAACATGCTGCTTCAAACGGAAATGACTATGATCTTCACAAAAAGGTAAAGAAAATGATAAAAAATAAAACTGACTACACAAAGTCAAGGCAGCATGCCTCAAAACATCTTTCACTTTGTCTACTGCCACACAGTCTGTGCTGTAAAACTGTGATAAGACTCGGAAACCTCAACAAATACATTCATCATGAAGACATCATTTCTTAAGACAACTACAATGTACTGATATTAAATCTGCGTTGTACAAAGAGAAAAGCACAATGTGTTTCACATCTTTTGGTTCTGTAGATCTATTCACTGTATCTGGCTCACTGTTGAACAACTTGAAAAATACTAGATTATAAAAAGAAGAGATGATTATAAATGGCATCATTTTGTTTTCGATACCAATTTCTTACTATTTAACAGAACATTCTTACCTAGGCCGCATAATATCAGCCTGTGTTAAATTTTAGTTAGCCATACACCAGACAAAAAGACAGATTTCTATAAAGCTGTGATATGTGTTGATAAAACAAATGCTCTCTTTATGGAAGTACTACCAGTTGTTTCTAGAAGCAACTATCAGATTCCATGATTTATGGAATAAAGAGAATTTTCTGCTCTGAAAGCTGAATCTTTGTCCTGTTACTTATCAGCTAGCTTATTCAGTATCACCTGCATCGTGATTCTTTAAAATCGTCAGTTAGTGGATTCTTTACTTCTGTATCTAGTTAATTAAAAACTGGTTTTATAATGGGCACTGGCTGATACTCCATTGTAACATTACTGCATCACAAATGTTGGTCTACATCTAATCCAGCTTTGAGGCACATTGGGATAAAGCCCTGACTATCTCAGATGCCCTGATTAAAAGCTTCTGTGCCAGATGCAGCTGACAGCGGGTACCAGCACATGGAAGTAGGGTTGTAACTCTCTAAGCCACAAACCGTACCTCTGTCAGTGACTATCATGGTTTCAAATTAGACCTATACACTCCTCACACTGAACCTGCTTTGTCAGCCTAGCTTGAAGGGGTTGGCGAACCCAGTATTGCTGAAATGAATCAATGTAAGGATGTAGTGTCATGGGGATATGTGGGGAATGTTGTGTCACCAGGAAGATCTAACAAACTGACAAATGGTATTCACGGTAATGAACCAAAAAATGAACAAACAAAAAAAGCTATTTTTTCTATGTGCTGAAAATGCTGTCATGTGAATGTGCTACTTATATAGGGGGCCACCTAATTTCATGTATTTCTTTCTCTGTTGCTGAAAATAAAAATTATGGAAAAAACTGAGAAACTGATAGGAAAACAAAGCAAAAAACTGAGAGTAGCAGCACCATCATGTGGTCACATACGGAACAAGCAAAAATGTTTCTGTAGGAACCAATGAGCAGATGTTAAAAATAACAATGATTTACTTCAGCAATTTATGTTCTTTAAGAAACTCGCATACCATAAAATGTGACATGGTAGGATGATGCACATGCCATAAAATGTGACTTGGTAGGATGGTGCACGTCCTCACTATTTTTAGTACTTAAGCCTGTTATTTCCACCCTCACTAGCAAAGTACAAGCACATTATGCAAAATTCATGCAGCTTCCAGTTAGCCTCACAAAACTATATCTAATAATAAACTAATAAACTATTATGTAATAGTAATTATACACATTTTACTGTAAAGCTAAGGTGAGACGTAAAGGAAGAAGCTAATAAATAACTGGATTTAGCGAATGCTGTCCACAAATCAAGCTATTAGAATAACTATATCTGCAACATTCCCCAGTCCCCCTTGCTGCTCTAGGAGCATCTGAGTTGCACGCAGAACAGCATTGCCTTGTTGGATAACTGCATGAGTATAGCACCCATTCTTCGTCAGAGTGCTGTCATCACAGTCCAGTTAAATCTCTGTACTCGTCTCTCTGGTTAAACCCTTTGTAAAAAACTGAAACCATAGGCAAGCACATTCCTGCTATCTCTGTGGCCAGCCTGGTGGATGTGGACATCCTGAGGCAATGTAGCAATTGTCTCATGTACATCAACAATGACTTAATCCTTAAAAAAAAACAAAGTATGTGAGAGATGAAGTTAATTGAGACATAGCTCTCTCACACTGACAAATCAAATGAAAACAAGTTGTCAGCAAAAGCACATCACTTCTCTCACTAAAAAAGGTCTCGACAAATAAACCCACATATGCAGAAGTACTCACAGGTAACTTACCAGAACCTCAGAGGCCTCCCCGTACACTACCCACAGAAATCACATGCAAACAAAACCAAGTCAAAATCAGCCACTACATATATAAATACACATTACACTGTCTCCAGAAACATGCCCCTAAGGTGAAATATCACACATTCAAACATATTGGTCATAGCAGAGTCTATCATGAGACATACAGACAATCCCCCACCAGGTTGGATAAAACAGGGTTACAGTCAGTTGCCTCTCGGGAGACAGGATTTGCAGATCATGCAGGCGCTGAGATCACTCAACCAGAAGCACCAGTATGACTCAGTCATAGTCCATGTGGGTGTGAATGACCTGAGGTGTACCTCCCTGGATTATATGAAGAGACATGAAGGACCTCTATGAATATGTGTCACAAGCTGATATGAACCTCGTATCGAGCAGCATTCTACCCTCACCAAGAATGATACCACAATACAAACAGAAAATGATTGACTTCAATAACTGGCTTACTTACTGATGTCATTCCAAGGGGGTCCAGTATTTGTCAGCCTGGGATGACATGATCAACAGACCATGCTCCTTTGCCAGAGATAGTCTGCACCTGTTGCCATTAGAATTTTGAATACTGGCCAGTGCCAAACCAACAGACACACCACTGTAACAAATTCTTCTAATTTCAAGCTGAAAATAACACTGCTCTGTACTAGGTCTTAACAAGAAAAGTACAGTTTTGCACCTACCATAAATGTAGATGTTCGAGGATCCACATTGCTGCAGTCCTAACTATTGGGTAGTCCGCTGTCCAGTCGGCCCGAATACCAAAGTATATGGCTGGCGTCGGTCAGGGCGCATTAGACTGACGTCAGTACGTCAGGGTACTAATGCGCATGACCGACGCCATATCCTCAGTCTTTTCTTGCCCCAGATGTCAGAAGACCCTAAAAAGACAAGGCCCAATATACCTGCACCAAAAATATGTACAATATATACAAAAATATCAGCATATAACCTCACCTACACAACCACCCCTAAACACAGAGGGAAGGAGGGAGGTAAATTGGACTGCAGCAATGTGGATCCTCGAACATCTACATTTATGGTAGGTACAAAACTGTACTATGTTCTTCGTTCCACATTGCTGCAGTCCTAACTATTGGGTAGAATCCCAAAGCAGAGGTAAGGGAGGCTGGCAAATCATAAAGAAGCAGGAGCTGACAACATGCCTTGCAAAATAGCTGTGGCAAAACCAGCCCTAGACTTAGAGTAGAGAGGAAGGTGATAATGCTTAGAGAAAGTATGCACTGAACTCCAAGTAGCTGCCTCCAAAATATCCTTAGTTGCCACCCCTTAGAAATGCTGTTGAAGTGGCAGTAGCCCTAGTGGAATGAGGCCTAATCCCAGCTGGAATCTCCTTGCCATGATGGGAATAACAAAATGCAATGCAAAACCCAATCCACCTAGAAATAGTTTGTTTTGACACAGGCTTGCCCTGAACCCAAAGCAAAAGAAACAAACAACTGCTGAGACTGCCTAAAATCCTTAGTCCTGCTTAAATAATAACGCAATTGCCTGTGTACATCTAAAGTGTGCAAAATCTTCTCCCCTTTATTTTGGGGGTCTGCATAAAAAGTAGGCAAATGAATAGTTTGGTTTAAAGCCACACTAGAAACCACCTTAGGCATAAAGGAAGGATTAGTACGTAATGATACCCTATCCTTATGGAAAATCAAAAGGGCTCTACTGCCATAAGGGCCTGCAACTCAGACACCCTTCTTGCAGAAGTAATAGCCAACAGAAAAGCAGTCTTCCATGACAAGTATTTCAATTCAGCAGTAGCTGCAGGCTCAAAAGGTTGTAGAGTAAGTTTTTCCAACACAAAATTGAGATCCCAAGCAGGAGTAGGAGCTCTACGTGGGGGTCTTATATTCTTTGCCCTCTAAGAAACTGCTTGAACAAAGGATGCGAAAACAATGGTGGGTCACAATCATAGTGAGCTGAAATTGCTGCAGCATGAATCTTAATGGAAGAGAAGGACAAACCTTTGTCCAATAACTCAGTAAGATATTGAAGAGCCACACTCAAATTAGGCTCAGAAATCTCCAAATTCTTTGCTGTACTCCAAAATAAAAATCTCTTCCATTTTTCTGCGTACACTTTCCTTGTACTAGGTCTTCTAGCTTCCATAATCACATTCAAAACTTGTTGAGGAAGTTGAGACCTGCTGTGTTTCAACACAGAATATGCCAGGCTGTCAGATGAAGAGAGTGAAGCTTGACATGGAGCAGATGACCGTCCTTCTGAGATAACAGATGTGGAATCAAAGGTAAAGGCCATGGAGGCTTCCTTACCAGACTCCTTAGTAGTGGGTACCAGTGTTGCCGAGGCCAATCTGGAGCTATTAAAATCATCCTTGGCTTGTCTTGTCTGACCTTTAAGAGCACCTTTGGAAGAAGAGGCAGAGGTGGAAAGGCATACACATGAAGATTTTTCCAACTGAAAGAAAGAGCATCCACTTTCCAAGCTGTGTGATGAAACCCTTTGTGCAAAACTTTGGCAGCTGGTGGTTTAGTGGAGAAGCGAACAGATCTATGTCTGGAGTTTCCCATGACACTGTCAATTTCTGAAATACATGAAGATCCAGTTTCCACTCGTGGGGATCCATGATTTGTCTGCTTAACACATCTGCTAAGGAGTTCTGTGCTCCCGGCAGAAACCTTGCCTGAAGAGTTAGTTGCAAGCTGAGCGCAGTCTCCCATAAAATCATTGCTTGCCTGCATAGAGGATAAGAATGCGTTCCCCCTTGTTTGTTGATGTACCACATGACAGTTGTGTTGTCTGTTAGAATCAACACCTGCCCTGGAAGAAGTAACTCCTTGAAAGCCATTAATGCAAACTGGACTGCTAACATCTCCTTCATGTTGATATGTAGATGCTGTAGTCTGGCAGGCCACTTGTCTTGTATCCACTTTCCATTTAGATGAGCTCCCCAAGCAATGTCCGAGGCATCTGTCGTTAAAATCTGACTCGCCTCTGGCCGGGTCACAGAGAGTCCCTTGTTTAGGTGACATTCCTGAGCCCACCACAAAAATTCTTTTGAAGGCAAGGTATTATTTGAATGACAGTGTCCAAATCCTGGCAGTGCTGTGTCCATACATTTTGAGATACCATTGCAGCTTCCTCATATGCAGTTTGGCATTGGGAAGCACCAGAATACAAGATGCCATGAACCCTAATGCTTGAAGGACTGTCCTTGCAGTCAGCACGGACTGATGAGATAGTTGATGGAAGTAAAGGGATAGACTCTTTTGTTTGTCCGGGGTTAAAAAGGCCATCTGGGCTGCTGTATTCAGTCTCACACCCAGAAAGCACATGTCTTGAGAGGGTACTAGACTGGACTTTATTTCGTTCACAGAATACCCTAGGCATCTTAGCACTGCTATAACATATTCCAGATGCTGTAGAAGGTCTTCTTTTTCTTGAGCCAGAATCAGGCAATCGTCCAAGTAAGGATAGATTTGAATTCCTTTTAGCCTGAAGTAAGCTATCACTGGAGCCAGAACCTTTGTGAATACTCTGGGCGCAAGTAGATAAGCCAAAGGGCAATGCAGAGAACTGATAATGAGAATTTCCAGCTCGAAAACGCAGATACTTCCTGCAACTTAGTCTTATAGGCACATGAAGGTAAGCTTCCTTGAGATCTAAAGTTACCATCCAGTGATCCTTGCCCAGCAGAGGTAAAAGCTGTTGTAACGTCAACATCTTGAACTTGGGAATGTCCAGATAAGTGTTGAGGATAGATAAATCCAAAATTGGTCTCCACGTGTTCCCCTTCTTTGGTACTAGGAACAGGCGAGAATAAAATCCTAGGCCCCTTTCTGATACTGGGACTGGCTGAATGGCCCCTATTTGGAGTAACAGAGAAATTTGCTTGAGAGCCTCTTTCCTTTGTGGAGGAGGAACGTCTGGCATGCCTTTGAAAGGGGGCAATGTATGGAAATAAAACCTGTAACCGTGGTGAATGATATCCAACACCCATTTGTCTTGAGTAATTAAATCCCAATTTTCTTTGAAAAGAGACAGTCTTCCTCCCAAAGGAGCTGCCAGACGAGAATCTACTGGCAGCTGAAAAGGCAGGTCATTGGGTCTGTTTACGAAGGACTGACCCCTGCCCTCACCAGAAGTCTGAGCAGGTGAACTCCCTGTTCTAGGCCTAAAAGAACCTTGAGCTCTGCCCCTACCACGTCTAGACCTACCCCTAGACTGGGAATCATAAGCAGGATATGTCCATCCCTTAGTAGGCCAATTTCTACTAAACTTCGGTGGCTGCACCTGCAAAAAATCTTTAACAGTTTGCATAGACTTAGCTTTGTCCTCCAATTTCTTTAAAACTGCTTCCACAGGCGAACCAAACAACACATCAGACTGTAAAGGAGCATCCAAAATCCGTGTCTTAACATGCTCAGCTAAATTCTGATCCCTCAACCAGGCATGCCTGCGAAGAACAGAGCTAGTGGCAGCCACCCTCGAGGAGGCCTGTACAGCATCAAAACCACATTGCAAAGAATGCTTACCCACTTGTTCAGACACATGAACTAAATCCAGCAACTCTTTACACTCAATACCTTCGACCAAAGCATCCACCTTAGATTTCAATTGTGAAAGGAGATAATTTTGATATTTTAGCATGTGAAACTGACAATTCAACGCCCTCATGGCTAAAGTGGAAGAAGTATACACTTTCTTTCCCCATCTATCCAAAGCCCTTGCCTCTTTATCAGTGGGAACAGGGTTTTTAACCACAGAGGCCTTAACACCTTTAGGTCCCTGAGAAACAGTTTCCGGGTCTGCCCTAGGACTCTTAAAAAGATACTTATGAGCTTCAGGCACCCTATAGTACCTATCAGGTTTAACAGGAGCAGGAGGCAAAGAATCAGGATTCAGGGAAGCCTCTGCAAAAACATCTTCCACCACATTCAACACAGGAGGTATAGCTAAGGGCCTATGTTGGGGTAAAAACAAGAATTCCCTAAGCCTTTTCCTGGAATCAGAGTAATCCTGGCCTTCCCATTTAAAGTGCTCCCTCATGGAATGGAGAGTCTCTGAAAATGAGAAATCCTCAGGAGGAGAAGCTGTAGGAGTGGAATCATCCACATCAGAATCAGAATAAGGAGGATACTCCTGCAAATCTTCCAAGAGAAGACTCAGAAGCCTCTGAACACTGTTCAAAACTCTCAAACTCAGGTTCCACCCTAGGCCTCTTATCAGGAGGGGGCATAGAACCTCTAATCATAGTAATCAAATCTTCTGCCATTTTAAGCATATGTTTCTTAGGCACAGAACCTGAAATGCTAGGAGAAGCCCCCACTGAAGCTAAACTTGGCCTACCTCTCAAAGAAGTTTTGGAAACAGAAGGAGAGGCTCTAACCACCTTGGGAAGAGAGGGAAGAACAGTTACCTGAGAAGCCCCCTCAGCCTGGCCTACCTCCTGAGAAGGCACATCTTGTAACAGTAAGGTCTCTGCCTGAGACTCCAAAGAAACTCCTGGCAAAACCTCTGGCTCCACTGAGCCTTCTAAAGAACCGACGTCCGGGACTGCCGGTTCATCAACCCTAGGCTTCGCTGTTTTGTCCTTGCGCTTTTTGGACGAAGCGGGCGTCGGAGCATCCGACGGCATTTTATAATTGCAACGCTTCCCAAACACTAACCTGGCACAGTCTAACCTTCTCTTAATAGTGCGTTTGTTAAACCTAGCACAAGAGCGGCATCCAACAACGTCGTGCTCAGGCCCTAAACAAGGTATACACAAGGTATGGTAATCCCTATGAGGTATCTGTTTCCCACAAGAAATACAGTTATTCACTTTTTCTGACATCCGGTTAAATACTGAGGCAAAGAAAACCAAAATGTTCCCCAAGGTACCTAACTTTGATTGTGTCTGAAACTGATCCGACTTCAGAAAATTCGAGCAGCATTCTACCCTCACCAAGAATGCTTCTGCATACCACAATACAAACAGAAAATGATATGACTTCAATAACTGGCTTACTTACTGATGTCATTCCAAGGTCCAGTATTTGTCAGCCTCCATGCTCCTTTGAGAGATAGTCTGCACCTGCCATTAGAATTTTGAATACTGGCCGACTGGACAGCGGACTACCCAATAGTTAGGACTGCAGCAATGTGGAACGAAGAACATCTGCACACCCTGGAAGATCTCCTTGCCCTCGAGAATGCTGATGTCTGTGCAGTTACTGAGACATGGTTCAAGGCTGCAGAACACACTCCAACAATGCATGGCTACAAAGCCTATCACACATTCTGACCACCCTCTGAAAAGGAAAAAATGAAAGGAGTGGGTGTTTTCATTTACATAAAAACTACTGCACCTCTAGATTGGTCAAGCAGGATGACTCGGTCAAGCCGTTCCATGTCCAGGTGACCATAGGCAAAATCCCCCACCATATCATCACTAGCTATAGGTCCCCAACCATGACCACTCCGCATACCTGAAGTTACTAGAATCACTTACCATTCAATCCAATACAGTACTCATGGGTGATTTTAACTACCCCTCCATAAACTGGGAAACATACAAGATCACTAACATGCAAGCTCAGAGATTCTTGAACTTTGCCAATGCAAATGCTCTGAAACTGCTGGTCTGCTCTCTCACTAAGGGCTCAAATATCCTTGACACAGTACTCACAAACATGGGGCAGTGTTACCCCCCCCCCCCCAGTGTAATGTCCTCATTATTAAGATTAGATTATAAATCGGTCTCCTTTGAAATAAATGTAACCCTAAAGAATTTTTCCAAGGCATATTACCTTCTATTAAGCCATAGCATAGGTAATTTTAAAGCTCCCACAACCTGAAAACACGGAGACCTATGCAGAAGTATACACAAATGCCCAGTACAACCACTTAAACATCTGCATAGAAATGGCAGCACGTGAACAACCTAAACCCAGATCTAGACAGCACAAGCCACCCTGTTGGATTCCTGGCATAAACAGACTATACAACAGGAGGAAGAAATTCCCATCTAGAAGCAAGTAGGAGAGTGCACAACAGAGAATATAACCCATTGTTAGTCTAAACAGGCAAATCAGGGAACTAGTCAAGTCTTCAATAGCCTCCCAAGCAGAGGACAACCAGAAAGCATTTTGAGTCAGGTCTGATATCTTAAGGAAAACACTCAACAATGTGCTGAGTTGGCTACAGATGGCACTACCTATACTCAGCCAGAAGAAAGAGCAAAGCTGCTGGCCAATAAATTCAGCTCAAATTTTACCCCCTCATCACCTCTGGTCACTCCCCATGAAATACTCTCTACCATTCCTTTACCTGTTATCACAAAAGAACAAGTCATCACTGCACTCTCTAAAGCTAGAAACATGGCATCAATGGACCTTAACAAAATCCCAGGTGCCTATTAAACAGCTTGAAACCTGACCTAGCAGACCCACTCAGATCTCTACTTAACCACAGTCTCCAGACAAACTTTGTCCCAGTAGAGTGGAGGACAGCAACAGTCATCCCTCTGCACAAAGTGGGGACAATCAACTGACCCAGAAAACTACCAACTCCTGAGTCTGACTAGCCTCGTATGCAAGGCTATGGAAAGGATAATCATGGACCTGATTAACAATGACATAGGAAATTTCCAGTCTCAAGACCCAAACCCAGTTTGGCTTCATCAAAGGCAGGTTCTACCTGCTCAAACTGGTGGACTTGAGAAGGTCACCAAGGCCAAGGATGAGGGTAAGACATGCTACCTACCTTGAGCTGGCCAAGGCATTTGACACAAAGCTTCACTCGGGTATTATAGATAAATTCACAAAATTGGGCATAAACCTCTAAGTCACCAGATGGATAGCCAAATGGCTCATGGATAAGGCACATGTTTTTAAAGTGGGGGAATCCACATCCAGCAAGAGGCCAGTCACCAGTGGAGTACCACAGGGCTCAGTGTTTGGTCCCCTTCTGTTTGGGATATATTTCTCAGATGTCAAGGCAAATGTAGATGGACTCTGGCTGGCCAAGTTTGATGACTGCAAGTTGGAGGCAATCACTGACTCGCCAAACAATGTTGATATTCTACAGAAAGGTCTGACACAGACTAATGATTGGTGTCAGAGCCATGACCTAAAATGAAATGCGAAGTAGTTCATAATAATATCCTTTGGGAAATCAAATATCCTGCAAATTACAACATCGATAACACCCCCCTAAAAGTGGACCCAGTGGTCAGAGATCCGGGTACTCTGATATATAGATAGATAGTAATCTGAACTTTGACCACTATGTGTCCACACTGGTGAGGAAATCCTTCTCTATGGCTCAGTTTATAACAGCATGGCATCCAGATCTAAGAATGTTATAGCACCACTGTACTTGGCCCTCATCAGAACCGTCACAGAGTATGATGCAACCTTTGTCATGTACCTCACCAGGCACCTGCAGTAGTTGGAACGTCCCCAAAGGTTTCTCACCAAAAAATACAGGATATGATCAGTATGTCATATGCAGACTGATTAAAAGCCCTGTCACTGCATTCAGTTCCCTACCAATTACTGAGGAGTCATCTGTGCTTGACCTACAAGGCAGTCTCTGGCCCAGCCCTGATGAAAATGTTGCTCTTCCCTGACCATCTTCAAGCACAATCTGGACCAATGGATGGGAAACACCAAATTCACTCCTGAGGTGTTGCCCATCTCGCTTTTGCACAGAGATAGTCTGCAAAAATAGTCAAAACCCCACTTGCTGATCCTTGTTATCTAAAATTGGGCAAGACTGGCTAGGCTTCTAGGGCTTTTGATTTGCTACCCTAGAATCTCCTATGAAACTATGAATGACATTTGCATACACTGCAGATACTACAGCATAAACTAATATTGCCTCCCCAGTTTGAGTTACTATTAATCCCACATTTCATAGAATAGTCCTGATTTAGGTAGCTATGTCCTGTAGAAAAAAACACGAAAAACGGCAAATTTCTGGATACTCTAAATGAAAAATATTTAGGAATCTTCCTACAAATACCAGAGAAAACTATGAAACTATGTCTGAAACTCCTTTATACAATACAATATGTACCAACAGAAATAATTATTTTGATAATAAAGTAGAAATAATTACTTTACACTGGCTGGGAGTGTGGATTTCCCCTGCAAATTCCCTTCGTCAAGCGTGAAGGCACCTGAAAAGGTGGCAACCTAAGCCCACTGGCACCAGTGCTTTCAGGTTTACTTGGATACACAAACAAATAATAGGGCAGATCTATCACAAATGCACTATTTTTGACAGTGATGATGCCATTAACTCTACCTCTGAATGACTGGATGGTTTCCCCTCAAATGCAGACAATCCATCCTGCATTTAGAGTGATGCAGTTATATAGCTAACACCCTGAATGGGAATGCAACTGGATTTAGCTGCAGGCTTCCTAATCTGTTAGCTTGCACCCTTCCTGTCATACATGTGGCTTCAGCTCACTGTTATCTATTTATTTTTACTAGGACCATCTCACTGTGCCTATGGGCTACTTTCAGGGGAGATGCAAGTCTGTATTCAGACTTATGACTATGAGTATTTTGGTAAGGACAGTGTGTACATTCTTCAATTCAGTTTCTTGAAACTGTCATGGGATCTTTTTTATCTACCTGAGCTACCAGCAACTCGGGCAGATGGCTCATCAGTTTAATGGCTTATCTGAAGGACTCTGCAAGCTGCAGATTCTGAAGTGATTTGCATTGAACAATGGACCTGTACACTCTACAGCAAAACAAAACTTCAAATTTTCAGAAGCAAATCTTCAAAAGTAATAAAGACAGGCACCATGTACCTGTGGAGGATGACCCTGACTACTGTATGCATATCGTTCATAGAATCAAAGGAATGTACAAGGCAACTGTGCCATGTGGCCATTCATGCCTTGCCACTACTGAGCCTTAAACCTTTCTCTAATGTGTTTACTTTTTTGCTTTGTTAACTACAAAGTTCAGATAATCAGCAAAGCTCATTTGCAATGGAGGTTCAAGGTAGCAACTCCATTGAAAAATACATGCATAACATTACAGAAGATAATAGTAGTACATTTACTTATTTTATTTATTTATTTTTTATTCATCTTTTTTTGACTGAGTTAGTCCCACTAGGCCAGTAAACTCTTTTCAGGGGAGACCCGAAAAGGTATTTTTGCGACTAGGGGAAATTTGGCCAGGGCATCAGGAAACTTCCCATACTCTTTTCTGAAGGGAACATGATCTAACAAAATTGTTCTTAAGATAAATATCTATGTACACTGTTATATATGTGCTATATGGGTGGAAAGTAAATTGAAAATAAGACCAAGTTCATCTTTCACAATGCATACAACACACAGGTCCATGCTTACCTCTTAACTTTTTAGAACACAAAATCTGGACAAAGCCTAAAATAATTGAGGGGGGGGGGGTCAAAGGCCCCAAAATAGGGGCAGAATTTAAATATTGATCACATAAATGTAGAAAGTTGCAAGAATACAGGACTTGTGTCAACATGCATTTCCTGAAGGAAATGAAGTCTAAAACTCAAATCTATGTCATGATTTAGTGACTTCAATCCTCAGTGATTTGCTAAAAAACTGCAAATTTTAGAAGGAACAGCTAAAAAAAAAAAGGGGGGGGGGGCAAAGATCTAGACATTCTGTGAAAGTCTGAACAGTTGAAAGGTATGGGTGCACACTTGTTTAGCACATAAATTAGGAATGAGCAGTACAGCTGGCTTTCCTGGAAATCACTAAGCTGTACAGCAAATATGCTACCTCTTGAATTCTGTTTCTTGCAATATGAACTACTTTAAGCTCAGGATCAATAGTGTAGACCCATTACACAGAATGAGGGCTATACTCCATGCCTATTACTTTCAACTGCAATTGGGGAAAGTAACATTCACAGAGAGAAAACCTCAGATAATATATGGGCAATGACAACCAAAAGTTTCATAGTTTGCACAAAAACATATTGTTGCATTCATTTACATGTCCCATTTTTTACTTAGAGAGCCTCAACCACAGTCAGCACAAAACAACATATTCTGAAGTATCTTTAAGACTAAAATAGCACTCAGAAGTGAAGGTTATATTTTCCATCACAAATGAAAACCCCTTAACTTTCAAACTCTTAGCACAAGAAATCTGGCAAAGCCAAAACAGTGGTGGTCGGGGTGGGGTGGGGAGTTAAAG
The DNA here is from genome assembly GCF_019279795.1 of Protopterus annectens. Taxonomy (NCBI): domain Eukaryota; kingdom Metazoa; phylum Chordata; order Ceratodontiformes; family Protopteridae; genus Protopterus; species Protopterus annectens. The sequence continues at coordinate 348,122,591 of NC_056732.1, read as the reverse complement.
GCCCAAAAGAATAGGGACATATTTTTAAATATTGTTCTAATAAACTGAAGGATATATTTCTCATCACAAATGAAAATCCTTTAATGTCATCTATTAATTAACAAGGTAGCATACCTCTCAATTCTTGGCACATGGTCAAAGCCAAAACTGTGGGGGGAGAAAGGCCCAAAAATAGGGATGTACTTTTCAAATACTGCTCTAATAAGATTAGAAAGTTGCTAGAATAACAGGTTGTGGGTTAGCACAACATTTTTGAAGGATAAGAAGTTTGAAACTCAAATAACTATCATTATTTGCTGACTTCAATAACCAACAATTTGACTGAAAATTTCAAATTTTATGAGGAACAGTCCAAAAATATGAGACAAAAATCTGGACATTCTGTGAAAATCTGGTGAGTAGAGAGGTATGAGAAGTAGGAATAACATAATTTAGTGCTTACACTAAAGAGGCATTCCTTCGGTATCTTTCTTTAAACACACATATTTAGAGAAAAATAAGGTCAAGAGTAGCAAGGATGTCATCAATGTATACACACAAAAGTAAGACTCTAGCATCAATTCACCAGTTTCAGAACAAGTATAAGATAATCACCTACAAACATATGTGCACTTGAAAAGTTGGTTAAACAAAGGTTATGGATACTTGCCATAAAGCTGGATCTGTGCATTAAGCTCTGACTGCAGAAACAATCAGAACTGGTATCTCTGGCAATGGAAGCATCTGGCACACAAAGTTTGCCGGCATCAAATGTTAGTTCCCTAATAATTCATTGCTCTTCTACACCAAGTTACAGACTAAAAGAAATTAGGAAAAACAAAAAGCATAATAAGATAGGCAGGTGGAAAGTGGGCAGGATACTTCCTGCAGACTCACCTCTTACAAAAAGTATATAAAATCTTATATAATAACTGTAGATCTCAAAGAAGTCTAGCTCCTTCACTCCATACTACCTTCTGGTAATCTATTCCACCTAACATAAGCAATATTACTTTCCTTCTTAAATTCAGGAAAAGTTACACAAACAATTTCTTTCAAGAGTCTAAATACCAATGCAACTCTTTTTAATTTTGCTGTAATGCAATCTATTTAAAACTTCTTCTGGATTCACATATAATTGCACCCCTTACATTTTGGTCTCCGTTTTCTCCTCCCATATTTATATCCTTTCCTTCACTCAGTTCCTTATCTTTCCTTTATTTTTACCCAGTTTCATTTCATTGCATTCGTATGACTATTCTCATTATTGAATTGTAATTATTCAGTAAACTTTGACCTATTTAATTGACTTTATAGCTTTAAGCATGTTATTACACTATTTATTTTACATTTTTGCTGTTTTTTGGCACTGGGCTGAAGCTGACATTGCTTTTTTGTATCACTGTTCTACCCTAGTTAACAAACCTAAGTAAATAAATAATAAGTAAATTTCTGTCTGATTTTGAAGGAGTTCTGGTTGCAAGAACAATCACGATGGATTTCATAGCTTACTCTTCTTGGGTAGTTGTCCTATAGGAACATACTTCTGATAACTATGGCTCTGAATGAAGACTTGGACTGAGAGGTCATCTCCAACTTTTACTTCTCAGCAAAGTTGTGCAGAGATGACCAAGTGGCCACTACACAAAAGACATTACAGAAGACGACCACTGACAAAGATACTGCTCTGGCAGAATGTGCTTTGGGTGGACTTTGCAGGGTTTTACCATATTTTACATAGTAGATAACAATCAAAGTGGAAAGTCATTTGGAAAGATATTGCTTAGTAATTTCTCTCTCTCTCTCTCTCTCTCTGCCTTAATTAATGTACATAAATTAATACATTTTCTAGAATTCTTTATTCTGTCCACATAATACTTCAGCTGTCTGTGAACATCCATAGTGAAAGAAGCTGTCAGCCTGTATTAGAGTATTTTGGAAAGAAAACTGGAAGTTTAAAACACTGAGGAAGGCCATGTACTGTTCTCACAATTTCCATTTTTTTTTCTATGTAACTTGATCACACCCTTTTCTGAAGATCCCAGTTCCAATTCTTCTATCTCTGGTACAATATTCACAACTTCAAAATACAGTTGGTTTAGACTTTGATTTCCATTTCTAGTAACTTCTTTTTTGACAGCCACCAGAATTAAAATTAAAATGGTCCTAACCGTGGCAAGGCAATTTAGATACTATTTCGCAGCTCAAAAAAAATTCTTAGTTATACCCATTTGCTCACCGAATATTTCTGACAGAATACCCTGTAGAGAATATTTAAAGCCTGCCAACTCATTATACTCCCAAAATATGTGTTCCACGTTACCTCTTTCATCACACCTTCAACATTTGCCATCTAACTGAAGAAAATTCTTGGGAGTCTGCTTGGGGTATAAAATACCTATGCAAACAGTTCCGAGCAAAAATCCTAAATATTCTAGACTTTGTTGCATAATTGGAAGCCATACAACCTTTCAATGTTTCCCAGTAAATTGCAAATCCAATCTCTCCTCCCAATATTTTCTAGCCTCCTCTGATTGGTTCCTATAGTTATTGTACAATATGTTATATACCCAACTAATTGTCCCCTTTTTAACAGCAGCGTCTGCTCTAGATTCAGCTAAAATCTCTATCAGAGAAGATCTTTTACGCAAGATTCCCCTATCCCTTTCTGTTTGCCTATACTCTGACATCAATCCCAGATAAGGATGGCAGTATCTAGCATGCAGTGCAAATGTCTTCTTGGCATCTTCCTATAATATTACTTTCCCCTCTATTGTTATTTTTTTAACAAGAAACATCTTTATTAAATTATCACTTATGACACAGGCAATCATATACTTATATAAATTAAAACAAACCATACTGACACAATCCTAGTTGCAAACATTATACACCATTTATAATCTACCAAATCATTGTCAGTCAGACATTACATGACTCATTCAAATCCTACCTTCTTTTAAATCTCATTCCTTCCCTGTATGTATTGTTTCCAAAATTCCCATTTTTCCTATGTAATTTGCTCTTACCATTTTCTAAAGATTCCAATTCCAGTCATTTTTATCTGTTACTACATTCACCACTTCTAGTACAGTTGTTTTAGACTCTGATTTCCATTTTCCAGTAATTGCTTTTTTTGGCAGTCACCATAATTAGACACAGCAAGGCCTTTCTATGTTTAGGCAATTCCGAGTCTATATCATAACTCAGAAACATCATTTCCCTAGTTACACCAATTTGCTCTCCCAGTATCTCTGATAGAGTTGTCTGCAGGAAATCTTTAGTCTACCAACTCATTACACTCCCAGAAAATTTGTTCACAATTACCGCTTTCTTCTCCAACACACCTTTAACATTTGCTATCTACTAGAGGAAAAAGTCTCTGGAGTCTACTTTGGGTATAAAACTTATCTATTGAAACATTTTCAAGCAAAAATCCTAAATCTTCTAGTTTTTGTTGCATATTTGGGAGGCAAACCTATATCTCCCCATTGTTTCTTTGTGACTTGCTTATTCAATCTCTGTTCCCAATCCTTTCCAACTTCCTCTAATTGATTCTTAGGGTTACCACACAATATTTATATGCTCGACTAATTATTCCTTTTAACAGCAGCTTCTGCTCTAGATTCCACTAGAAACTCTACTAGTACTGGCCTTTCATTTAGAACCCTCCTATTTCTTTCTCTTTGCCTATACTCCAATATTAATCCTTGGTAGGAAAGGCAATCTCTAACCTGCAGTCCAAATAAATTCGTGGCATCTTCCCATTCTATTACTTCTCCCTCTCTAGTTATTTGCTCCCAATACCTTGGTTCTATCACCAGTTTTCTCCAATAAATTCCAGCCACCTCTTGCCTATTGTCTCTATTCCTAATTACAGTCATTCCTATTGGCTGAATTTCCTTTCTCCATTCCCGTGTTGCCTTAGTTCTTAGAATACTTTCTGCTACTTTATGAATATAATATTCTGTGTGATTATTGTTATTCTCCTTAAAGGTCTGCATCCAAAATTCAATCTCTCCTTGTTTCTTGAGCTTCCCCAATGTTTCATCATCACTTTTCACTTTGAATTAAAGGTTTCTGCTTCTGCTATGTATAGGAGCCTTAGCTACATAGTTCTAAAATAAATCATATTGGGCAATCATCCGCCTTGTTCCATGGGAAGAATCATCTTATCCCACTTGACTCTTGCCTTCTTTCCCTCCCAGATAAAATTGTTCAACTCCTTATTAATTGCTATCCACAACTTCAACTCTAGTTTTCAAAAATATGCTTGAACTGTGTACAAGATTAAGGGGACTAAAACATTTTAACTGCTCGTGTCTTAATATCCATATAACAGAGCTTCCAATTTCTTGTCTCTTCCCACATATCCTTAGGTGCCACACTTGAAACAATTTTAATCCACACTCCTAAATGCTTCATTTTATTTGTTCCCAATACCTTGGTTCCTTTGCTAGTTTTCTCCATTAAATTCCAGCCCCCTTTTGCCTATTCATTCACCCCTATCAGCAGAATGTACTTTCTCCATTTCTGTGTTTGCTTAGTTCTTAAAATACTTCCTGATACTTTATGAATATAATATTTGTATGGCTGTTATTCTCCTTAAGGATTTGCATCAAAAATTCCACTTTCTCCTACTTCTTGAATTATCCCCCAACTTCATCATCCCTTCCCACTTTGAATTACAACTTTCTGCTTGTGTTACATATATGAGCCTTAAGGATGTAGCTACAAAATATCCTTCAAATCAGGTAGTCGTAAACCACCAAATTTTTAAATATTACAATAAATTGTTCCGGAAATGGAAATGTTTCTAAAGTTTTAAACAAGTAATTCCAATCTACAAAATATAAAGCTCTCGATATTTAAGCTAATTGGGGACAATTTTTTGTTCATTCCTTTTACTAAATCTAAGATAGTTACTATCCTTTTTATATTATCATACATTAATCTATTGACTGTAAATCCTGTTTGATCTTTATTAATTAATCTACTATATCTCTTAATCTTATAGTGAAGATGAAAGTAAATACTTAAGTCTATACTTAATAATGAAATAGGTCTATATGAGGTACCTAACTTATTATCCTTTCCTTGCTAATGTATAGGTGAGATTACATAAAACTTCCATGAGGGAGGAATTATTTTGTCACTTTGAATTATCCTGAAAATGTCACTCAGTAATTCTAAAACATTTAATGGAAGCAGGCTATAAAATTTCATGCTTAAGCCATCTAACCCTAGAGCTTTACCATTTTCCCTTTTTTAAAGCTTCTTTAACTTCTATTAGGGTAATATGCTTATTCAACAAAGATATTTGTTGGCCATTAAGTTTATTAGTAACATTTTTATTTAAATACTTAGTTTTGTAATCATGACTATTTTTACCTTTATTAAGAGCATAATTTTTTATTTTAGAAATATTAAGCACTTACTCTATGCCTGAAATAAGCTGATTAGTGTGAGGATTTTGGATATGATTGATTTGTGCCTTTTTGCGTAACATCTTACTTCTATTAGCTATCTATGTATATTTTTGAAGTCATTGTATAACTGTGCAAATTTATTTTTTCTAAAGCTATCTCCACTTTGTGTTCAAATTGTTTGACATTTTGTCATTACTTTTTAATGACTTCAGTATTATCTAATTTCTTTGTTTGTTGTTCAAACCTCACTTTATCTATTTCATCTTGTATTTCTAACAACTCTTTATCACACTCTTTAATTTTATTACTAGCTTATCTTCACATTCTGTCTTTAATATGCATTTTAAGGAGTCCCATAATATGACTTTACTTACCTGACCATTATCATTCAAAACAGAAACAAACCTCAATTTGTTCCTTAAGGTAATGCTTAAATTCTTTAATTTCAACATATATACTTGGATTCTATAATTAATCTGAAATTTCTCTGTGTGCATTAATACATTAATACTTCGTGCATTATGAGCAGATAAAGTACAATGAATACTTTTAAAATAATTCATTTTGTTAAGTAAGTTTGTGTCCCATGTGCTTAAGAATAATGAGTGCAGAACAGTGACTTATATTCTCCTTTTACTATTAAATCATATTCTCCTTTTACTATTAAATCAACCAAACTATTATTACTAATCCATCTGTTTAGTGCTTTAGCTGATGCAAGAAATATAGCTTTCTTCTATTCACTTGTGTCTCCTATACTAGATATGCAGTTAAAATTCCCTGCTAAAATTAAGCTACCCTTCCAATGACTTTGTAATAAGTCTAAGTGAGCTTTAGCCAATCCTGCACCTACTCCATTGATCCAGTAAAAATTAGCTAGTGTACAGAGTTTGCCATTATATTTAAATTACTACAAATGTATATATTCCTTTGGGATCATTAATGGATTCCATGACCCTAGGCATTACAGTACATTTTCTCCAAAGTATAGCAGTTTCTTTGCTATTTTTGTTTAAGGAAGCAGATTATAATATTTCATAACATATGTTACTTAAATAATGTACATCTTTATCAAGTGAGTCTCTTACAAGAATATAATGTCTCTTCTATTTAATTTTAGGTTATCTCCTTAATGATTTCCATTTACCATTATTTAATCCATTTACATTAACTCATTACATTTGAATGATGCCTCCATGTGCATCTGTAGTTAACTCCAACTGACGCCTCTAGGTATCAAATATTGCTTGTTCATATTTGCATCAATAACTCCAAAACCATGCTAAGTACACAATTTTAAAAGATTTCATCTTAAAGCTTACACAATGGCAAACTCAACTGCATTAATGTTTGACCTCTGTCTAGTGCCAGTGAATGGATATTAACAGTTGTTTTTATATTAGTTTAGTTTGATATAATTTTCATGTTTTTCTAAATATCTCAACAACCAAGTAACAGACAGAACTCCTTAGCATATGAAAGCTCCCAGCTAGATGAATAAAATTCTGCTGACAATGTGTGTAACTTAAGTGGTTGCTGACATATTGTAAATTGTTTACAAAATATTACAAATGCAATAGTTGCTGTGTTTACTGTGACTTATAAAATTCAGTTTAAGACCTAGAATCTAAAACATACTACCACTATAAAAACAGTTTGTGGTGAAGAGTTTGCCATTTATACTTCTTTTGTAACCCCTATGGTTTCAGTGATATGAGCATTTGTTTGAAATGTGAAGATATAATTTGATTCTGTCAAAAGGCTTAGGCTCTACCCATTGGAAGTTACAGTGCAAACTCTCACAGCTCCATTGGAGTGAATGAGTTAATAGATAATAAATTAAACCTATCCATATTGTGTATTTGAAACTCTTTTAGGAGACAATATAACACATTATCCAATATATTAATGTACTTATATACAAGACTCTAATGCATTCCTCCAACACTATCTTAACATACCACTTTTTTTTTAATTCTTCCTTTCTACAAATGAAACTACAAAAACTTGTATACACTGGCTATCTTTACATAAAACCAAAGTATAAACTGTTCTAGTCAGTTATCAGGAAAAAGCTGCTATCACTTATTCACCTCCAATAATTTAAAACAATTTTTATTGAGCTGCTTGCCCTTGTAACTTTTAATTTTTACATTTCTCTCAGTAAACAATGTCCACACTTCTTGATTTATTGCTGTCAGCTTGCTTCCATGGAAAGATGAGAATCAAATGCATAGCTGCCCTCAGCTGCAAACTTCTCAACTGACACATTTATTTGTTAAAGACAACTATTCATTACATTGTGGTCTATCGTTTTTAAAACCCTCTTGCGTACACAAAAAACATGTGATTAGATTAAGCCAGTGACATTAATTCAGGCATTCATCTATGCAAAAGTAAAAGAATACATTTCAATTCTACATGCATTATAATCAGTGCACTTTTACACCCCATCCCACACCCCAAGACTACAACCTATTAACTTAAAAATATATACTCCAGTAGCATGCAACAACAAACCTAAAAATTAAACATGCTGACTCCCCATTTTAAAATTTGAGTGATTTCTTTCCACCATAATGGACTTCATCAGAATTAAATAACCAACATTTTCTACTATTTAAATAAACAGTAAAAAATGCCCATTAACCCAGCAATTAATCAATAATTAATTCTAATTAAATACAATGTCATTCACATTCATATCAGAAATCCTTAAGCATAACATAAAGATTAATGTAACAAGTATCTATGTAAATATAAGTATAAAAAGCTTTCCAATAAAGATTATAAAGATAGTTGTAATTGCTGTTATGTAGCATTTAATAAAACCTGCCCATTGAGTTCCCTGGTCTGTAAAAAAGCCTCCCAGTTTTCTCCTCTGCAATTTGGGTAAACTTTTTTCAAGGTAAAAAATATATTTTGTTAAAAATCCACATACTCAGGCATGTTTACTTAAAGTATTCTTTTGGGTCCCTTTCTTATAGCATAACAAAAACAGACATATTTATCTAAAAAACTTGCTCTGATTAACTTAAACATGTTATCCAGCCTTTCTTCTCTTTTTACATTTTTAATTCTTACATTTCTTAAAGCTAAAAAAGTATATTTTTACTTTAGTGTCTTTATCACATACAGCAATCACTGAAAAAAACTTTATTATAACATGCAATTTATATCATGAAAAGTTTTGTACAATTACTGTTAAGAACAAAAATTGTTTAAGTTATGGTTACTTTTTCTTTTTTTCCTTTTAGTGTCCTTCCAAATATTAATGAATGAAGTGGGGTTTATGCCTGTCGGTTCCCCAACAAGTTTAACAAACTCAACAAAAATCTATTCTTTCTCAACCTTTTTTCTTGTAAAGCCATATTTCACAGATGTGACTGATGCTTTATAGTCTCACATTTATTCACTAATTTCAGTGTTGCTGGTCTTCTTCCTATTCATCTCCATCTCCCTACCCCGGACTCAAGTTCAAGGTTAGAGTCTGATATACCCAGATTCTTCTCGTCAACTCCTGTGTTATTTTCTGTCTCTCAAGCATTTTCCTTTTGAACACTGGAAAAGATTTCACAGGCAAAGTCTCTCTATGAGCTTTATTATTGGAGGAAGAAGAGAAGCAGAGTCCTTCTGCTTGATGGCTCACTTTTCGTTGGACAAACTTTTGTATTTCCCCCTTAGCCTGTTCTGCATCAAAAAGTGATCTTGATCTTCCAGGAAAAAATATTCTAAAGATAGCTGGATACAGTGACTTGAATCTCACATCTGCCTCTCGACACACCCTGATTGCAGGGATAATTTTGCTTCTCTTCTGCCTCGTGTACAGTGAATAATCATTTTCCACAAGCACTCAACTTTCTCCAGTTTTTAATACTTTGCCCTTCTGCCACAGTTTTGTCAGGATCAACTTTTTCTGTTGGTAAGATTGCATCTTTACTAATACAGGTCTTAGCTGCTTTCTCATGGCCAGGTTTGAAGCATACATGCTGTGCCTTTTCAGTTAACAAATCTTGCTGTGAAATAACAGTTCGCTTACTTATTTGTGCTTTCATAACATTAATACAGTCTGTTTCTTCCAGTTTTTCTGGTACAGCAGAAAAATCACAGGTTTTCTCTTTGTGCTCTGTCCTCTAACTCTACCATTTCTAAGCAACTTTTAAATAGTCTCATACTTTTATTTCAACCTCTGATTTTTCAGTTTGATCATTTCATCTGAATAGATGTTTAAAGCTTCTTCCATTTTTTAGCCTTTTGTCATTTGAGTTGATAAATCTTTCAATGTTTCATTTATTTTTATCAGCTCTGAGCACATCTGAGTTATTTTCCATCTAAATTAATGAAAGCCATCTCTTGTACCAAAGCTGGAGACTGCATTACTTTTTGAATGTTGCAGGATTCTTCCGTCAGTGTTTTCTCTCCACATTTTCTTGTTGCCTTTCTTCAAGGATCTCTAAGTTTCTTCTTTGCTGGCATCGAGGCAGTTTACATCTAGCCAGTAACTGAATTTTACTAAAACACACAGAATTACTAGCCCTTATTGATCAATTTTTTTTTTCATCTGGGAGAGCCGAAATGAAGTTGTTGATCAGTATGAAGCTATCTTGGACAGCCGATGAATGAATGGTTACTGTACACAAAACACTTTATTATAGAAAAACAGGCAAGGCAAAGGTACTAACATGGTTTGAAACCTATAAAACCTCCCGAATGAAGTTACTACTACCTGAAAGAGTTCTCCAAAAACAAATATTTAGGACTGGCCAAGCTTGCAGGGTAAAATGGGGATTAAAGACAGCTTTTTCAACCAAAAGTCTATGTTGCATGGAAGCACTGAGTGCCTAATAAGGGGTCTTAGCAGAGAGACACCCTAGCCTTTTACTCTGCGAAAGGTTTACTTTCCTGACCAATGTGAAAGTTAGAAAGTGCAGCCTATTGAACTTTAACACTGAAATGTGTCAACAAACCAAACTGCTCTAAAAGGCAGTGGGGAAATGGGGTTAATGGAGAATGAGGAATCAATGTCTTGTGCTGCTTGCCCATTCAAAAAACATATTAATTTATCACAACATATCTTCTGAATAGAGTGCTTCTGAGAAGCTGTGAGAATATAAACAACTCCAGATGATATGGTAACTAATGAAAGTGGGGGAACTATGAAGTTGGTGTGACGGGCAAAAGTCAAAGTGAAAAATCAGAGATGGCAAACTCAACATTCATGAGATAACAGAGATGTAGAGGGGAAAATTAAAGCAGTTCCGTATCATGGAAAAATGTGTTTGTCTGGAGCAGAAGAGGGAAAATCGAATTATTATATCTATGTGATCCCTGGCTTTGCAAATAGTGTGCTCATCGGGGGGGGGGGGGTGAGCAGAGAGTTACCTTCAACAAAGATTATCTGGAGAGGCAGAGTAGTCACAAGCTATATGCATTTATTTTTTCTTCTTTCTTACTGGCCTCCCTGTCTGCTGAAGATCAGCTTCTCCATGTTAGTCAGTTCATTTGTTCCATTATCAGGACAACAGCCAACTCACAGGAGTCATCACTATGGTGACATTGTTTTTCCCCCTATTTTTAAGCATTAGCTCCCATGCATGCTCATTCAAAAACAAGGGGTTGGCATGCAGTGTGTCTTTGCAATGTGAGCCGTGCCTCAATGTGACACAATCAATCTGTTTTTCTCCCCCTCCCGCTCCACAGACAAGTACTTCTGTGGTATCTCTGGTCTTGCCACCAGGGATTCTACCATAACAAATGTGCACATGACTAAACACCACTCCTCTCCTTCCAAACAAAGGTGTGCAGACTTAATCCTCATCATCACTCTCCTCCCCCATGCCAGCTCCAACAGGTACCAGATTTCCTAGCTGAAATCAGGTCACCTAAGTTATAGTGAGGGGGTTATACTCCTCTATGCTAATGGAGCTAGTGCTAATGCTATTTCTTGAAAAATCATTCCTATAGTAGAAGGACGTAGTATTAGTAAGGTAAGAGAAGGTGACTGTTTAATATGTCTGCAAGAAAGCTAATTTCCTTTAATGTCCAAGAGAATTCTGTGCATTTGAAAGGCAATTCTCAGACTTCTGTTACCTCTGTATATGTAGGAATGTGCTGATGTACCTGTCTACCTGCATATCATCTAAATGAACCAAGATTCCACCCTTCAGTTTCCATTGTTTCAGCTTATGTCTTGATAATGGTAATGCCATAATTTCTGACTCACTGGTGTCTGGCAGGCATCCTTTGACATGATGTTCCCATCCCCATCAGGAGGCATCTGTGATTGGGATCTGTTTGACAGGTGGATCCATAAACAGACAGTGGATGGCTGTAGCAACCATGGGGGATTTTTTTTTTTTTTGCAGACTTGTAGTCCAATACCCTAAGCTTTGTGTACATTTAATGTCCACTACAGCACTCCCGTGTAAATCATTGCTCAGAGATTCAATGAAATCAATGCTGCTATAAGCTCCCGTGCCCTAACACAAAGTCTGGCTAGAACTATTGGCTGTGACACAAAGTACAGTTTTGTACCTAATATAAATGTAGATCTTCAAGTGTCTTCACTGCTGCAGTCATTACACTAGGGTTATCCTGCCGTCAGGTGGGCCCGCAGTCAGCTGAGTTCCAAAGTCTTGGTCCGGCGTCAGTTGCTGTCGCCTCTTCCCTGATGTCTGTGCGCCAGGGGTATATAAGAAGCAGCCGATGCCATTTTCTTCAGTTTTTCTTGCCCCAGATGTCAGGTGCCCCCAAAAATGGTAGGCAATACATATTGTTAATAAAACATACAAAAAAGGTAAAAATAAAACCTACATTAACCAGCAAATACACCACGGGTTAGTCCCAGATAAGAAAGAGGGGCTGGCGGGTGGGTAACCTGGACTGCAGCAGTGAAGACACTCTAACATCTACATTTATGGTAGGTACAAAATTGTACTATGTTCATCATGTTTCACTGCTGCAGTCATTACACTTGGGTAGAATCCCAAAGCTGAGTTTGGGTGGCTGGCTCTATAGAGGATTTGGTGTGGCTATGAGGCCCTGCAGCACTGCAGTGGCAAAGCCAGCTCTGAATCTAGAATAAAGAGGCAAATGGTAATGCTTGGTAAAGGTGTGCACTGAACTCCAAGTTGCAGCTTCCAAGCTATCTTTGGTAGGTACTCCTCTAAGGTAGGCAGTAGAAGTAGCAGTTGTCCTGGTGGAATGTGGTCTAATGTTAGATGGTACAGGTTTCCCATGCTGTGTGGAGCAGAACCGGATACAGTATCCTATCCACTTTGAAATGGTCTGCTTTGAAATAGCCTTTCCCTGTGATCCTGCAGCATATAATACAAACAATTGTTCAGTTTTTCTGAAAGCTTTTGTTTTGTCCAAGTAGTCGTAATTGCCTGTGTATGTCCAAGGAATGTAGAAGTCTCTCCCGTTTATTCTGTGGATTTGGATAAAAGGTTGGCAAGTGGATAGTTTGGTTAAGAGCCACACTGGATACCACCTTAGGCATAAAGGAAGGGTTTGTCCTTAAAGAAACCCTGTCTTGGTGGAAAATGATAAAAGGCTCCACTGCCATTAGTGCCTGTAGTTCTTAGACTCTTTGTGCTGAGGTTATTGCCAGAAGCAGAGCAGTTTTCCATGATATATATTTTAACTCTGCTGAATTGGCTGGTTCAAAAGGAGGCAAAGTGAGCTTTTCCAAAACGAAATTGAGGTCCCAAGTTGGTGTTGGTGCTCTCCGGGGCGGTCTTATGTTTTTAGCCCCTCTGAGGTACTGCTTTAGCAAAGGGTGAGAAAAAATAGGAGGATCTGTGTTGTAATGAGCAGAGATGGCAGAAGCGTAAATCTTAATGGATGAGAAGGATAGTCCTTTGTCCAGCATCTCAGTCAAGTATTGTAGTATCTGAGGAATGTTAGGGACCAGAGGATCAAGGTTTTGAGACTGGTTCCAGGCACAGAATCTCTTCCACTTTTCTGAATAAGATTTCCTGGTGCTAGGCCTCCTGGCCTCCAAAATGACTTCCATAACAGCTTTAGAGAGAGAAGTTGTCTGTTTGGCTATTGAATCTTCCATGCAGCCAGGTTTAAAGTTTTGAGCTGACTGTGCAATATCTGATTATTTTGCTGAGTCCGAAGGTGTGGAATTTGAGGCAAAATCCAAGGTGGACCTTGAGCTAAGTTCTTTAAGATTGGGTACCAGTGCTGGCATGGCCAGTCTGGAGCAATCAGAATCATCTGTGGTTTGTCTTGTCTGGCTTTTAGGAGTACCTTTTAAAGGAGAGGCAGTGGTGGGAAGGCATAAATGCTTAGGTTTTTCCAGCTGAACGAAAGAGCATCCACTTTCCATGCTTGTGTGTGATAAGTCCTTGTGCAGAATTTTTGTATGTGGCAATTCAGTGGGGAGGCAAATAGATCTATGTCCGGGCACCCTCATTTTTGCATTATGATGCTGAAAACTTGTGGATTTAATTTCCACTCGTGAGGATCCATGATGTTTCTGCTTAGGTCGTCTGCCAGAGTATTTATCTTTCCTGGCAGGAATTGTGCTTGCGGATGAACTTGATAAGTTATAGCCGTGTTCCACAAGATCATGGCTTGCCTGCATAGGGGGTAAGAATGAGTGCCCCCTTGCTTGTTTATGTACATCACTGTGGTGTTGTCCGTCCTTATTAATAATTGTCCTGGATGCAGAAGGTCCTTGAAAGCATTTTTTACAGCCAACATCTCTTTTTGACTGATGTGAAGAGGCATTTGTTCTGTGGTCCATTTGCCCTGAATACATTTTCCTGCCATGTGTGCTCCCCAGGCGTAATCCGAGGCGTCTGTTGTTATAGTCTGCCTGGCTGTGGGGAGAGTGAAAGGCTGACCCTTGTTGAGGTGACATGCCTGTGCCCACCATCGAAACTCCTGTTGTAGGCAGGGAATTAGAGGTACTACTGTCTCCAAGCTGTGTGAATGTTGAGACCAAACACTTTTTAGGTACCATTGTAATTTCCTCATATGCAGTCTTGCATATGGAATTAGTAGAATGCAGGATGCCATGAATCCCAAGGCCTGCAGAATTTTTCTTGCAGGGAGTTGGGACTTTGTTGCCATCAATTGAAAATACTGAGTCAGTTGTCCTTGTTTGTCTGGCGTGAGATAAGCCATCTAGGCCGTTGTATTTAAGCTGGCACCCAGGAATATTATCTCTTGTGAGGGCACTAGTTTTGATTTGTTTTCGTTTACTGTGTACCCTAGGCAACTTAACAATCTTTTTACAAACGCCAGATGCTGTAGAAAAATGTCCTTGCTCTCTGCTTGAATCAGGCAGTCGTCGAGATATGGATATATTTGAATTCCTTTTTGTCTGCAAAATGCAATTACTGGTGCCAGGCACTTGGTAAAGACCCTGGGCGCAGTAGATAAGCCAAAGGGCAGTGCAGAGAATTGGTAGTGTATTGAACCAGCTATGAATCTGAGGTATCTTCTGCAATTTTGTCTGATAGGGACATGCAGGTATGCCTCTTTGAGGTCCAAAGTAACAAGCCAAGCTTTCTTGCCCAACATGGGAAGGAGCTGTTGTAGTGTCAGCATTTTGAATTTCGAAACATCCAGGTAAGTATTTAGAGTGGAAAGGTCCAGAATGGGTCTCCAGGGTTTGTCCTTTCTGGGTACCAGGAAGAGTCTTGAGTAAAACCCTTGTCCTTTTTCCTGCTGTGGTACTTTTTGAATAGCTCTCATGTCCATGAGAGCTGTAATTTGTTTTTGTGCCTCTGCCCATTGATTTTGTGGCAGGTCTGGCATTCCTTTTAGCCTTGGAAAAGTGTGAATGTGGAACCTGTGACCCTGAGACACAATATTCAGCATCCATTTGTCTTGGGTGATTGCTTGCCAGTTTTGAGAAAAAAGTGCTAGTTTCCCCCTAAGGGAGCTGCCAAAAGGTAAGAGTTTGGCATTGAAAGGGGGAAGTCATTGGGACTGTTTCCTGTAAGGTTGTGACTTATCCTCACCTTGGTTTGGATTTGAAGCACCCCATTGTTGTGGTCTGTAAGAACCTTGTGGCTGAGATCTGCCTCTTGGGCGTCTGTATCTGCCTCTTTGTGGCCTGTCTGACACTGGAAAGGACCAATTTTTAGTAGGCCAATTTCTGCTAAATCCTGATGGCTGTACCAAGAAATCCTTTACTGTTTGCATAGATTTTGCCTTATCCTCCATTTTCTTTAATACCTCTTCTGCCTTAATACCAAATAAATTATCTTGCTGCAAAGGGGCATCCAGTAATTTTGCCTTAACATGGTCCGGTAAACTTTGTTCTTTTAACCAAGCATGCCTTCAAATCACAGATCCTGTAACTGCTGCTCTACAAGAAGCTTCTAATGAATCAAAACCACATTGCAAAGTATGCTTTCCCACTTGTTCAGCTGCATGCAATAAATCCTGCATTTCCTTATAGTCGGGTTGTTCTGCACTTATACTCATTTTCTGTTTTAATTGAGACAGTAAATATTGTTGATACTTAAGCATGTGAAACTGGCAATTCAGAGCTCTCACTGCTAAAGTTGCACAGATGTAAACTTTCTTTCCCCATCTGTCTAATGCTCTAGAGTCCCTATCCGAGGGAACTGGATTCTTAGCCGTGGAAGCCTTAACCCCTTTGGGACCCTGGGAAATAGTTTCTGGGTCTGCAACAGGGTTTTTATAAAGGAATTTGTGAGAGCCAGGGACTCTGTAGTATCTGTCTGGCTTGACTGGAGCTGGGGGTAAAGAATCAGGGTTTAAACTAGATTCAGAGAACACATCATCCACAATGTCCAACACTGGTGGAATAGCAAGAGGCTTGTGCTGAGGCAGAAAAAGAAAGTCTCAGAGCCTTTTCTTGGATTCTGAGTAATCCTGGCCCTCCCAATGGAAATGCTCCCTCATGGTATGTAACGTTTCCCCAAAAGAGTAATCCTCAGGAGGAGAGGCTGAAGGAATGGATTCTTCAGCATCAGAATCCTCATAGGGGGGTAAAGAATATCCCTGTCTGAAGAGGAATCAGAATATATTGAAACCTGGTCAGAGGAATCAGTCTGTATCCTGCCTAGGCCTTTTATCAGGAGGGGGATGGGAACCCCTGATCAAAGTTATCAAGTCTTCGGCCATCTTGAGCATCTGTTTTTTAGGCATGGAGGCCTGTCCAGGTGAATGCGGAACTTACTTCTTTGTCTTTAGTGTAGGCTTAGTCTTGGCTGTAGTTGTAATGGTAAGTTGAGTAGGCCTGAAAACACCCTCAGAAGCCGATGCCTGCTCAGTGGCTCCGGACCCATCTGAAGGGTTTATCTCTGCTGGCCCAGCACCTTGAGGCTCCAGAGGCCTAGCACCTCCACGTGGGAGTCGGATGCGGCCTGTGGTTCTGAGGTAGCGGGTGTCAGGGGCTGCGAAAGCACCTCACTGATAACCGGCGACTGGCCTAGAAGAGGCTTCGTCATCAGTTTTGGACCTCGGTAGCCTTTCCCTATCTTTATCTTTGCGCTTTTTATGCATTCTGGTCGTCGGTTGTTCCGACAGCATTGTGTAATTAAACCTTCGCCCAAAATAATGGCGAGCAAAATCAAACCGACGTTTAATAGTGCATTTGTTAAATCTAGCACAAAACCGACAACTAGTGATGTCGTGATCTGGGCCTAGGCATGGAATATAGTAAGAATGAAAATCCTTATGCGGTATTTGCTTCCCACAAGAAATACAATTATTAACTTTTTCTGACATCAGACTGAGGCAAGAAAAAATTTTCCCCAACGGGGTACTTAGTTTTATTGAAGACTTCAGTTCTGAAATCGAATTTGAAATCTCAGGAGTCGGCCGACCGGCACTTGCGAACTGTCTTTGCTTCGGGCACCGCACGGCACGAAAGACTGAAGAAAATGGCGTCAGCTGCTTCTTATATACCCCTGGCGCACTGACGTCAGGGAAGAGGCGACAGCAACCGATGCCAGACCAAGACTTTAGAACTCAGGCCGACTGTGGGCCTGCCTGACGGCAGGATAACCCTAGTGTAATGACTGCAGCAGTGAAACACGATGAACATCCTGAAAACTGTACAGAAGATATCAGAGACTGTCTGAAGGTAAAATGCTAAATATGTATTGGTATCTAGAGAGCAGTCTATGAAACTCAAGACTGCACAGGTGTCAGATGTAGTTTAATAAAGTTTCACAGTGGTCAACAGGGACTGAAAGAACCAGCACAGGGAATCCCTGGACCATAGGAGACTACCTCTGTTACCAAACACTAGGAATCAATCATCCACAGCAACAGAACAACTTCAGGTGCTGATATAAGGCTGAAGGAATATGCTGTGCAGTAAAGGTGTCTGGTTCCTTTTTTGGTAAGTGAAGGAACCTTACGGAGAATATTCTGATTCCAGCATGCAGGATGGTGCCCTGAATAACCCAAACAGCACAATCCATCTTCTCTGTACATGAAAGCTGACAACTAAGTGATGGGAAACTATACAATGATAATTCAATTTTCAAGTCTTTTTGAAATTAAAAAGGTCTAGAGTAATAACCTAGTCATTGCTGGTGTCTGTTTTTCCACCTCTTCCTGTATTTTTTTTTTTTTTTTTTTTTTAAGTATGGATGAGGCATCTGGCAAAGGAACTGATTTGGGGTGAGAGGCAAGAACCTTATTAGCTTTCAATTAACCCATCATCTCCCCTACCCATGTAGTGCTGGTCAAGTGTAACCATACTGATGTAAAAACACAGCATCTGCCATTGACTGCTTCCATTGGGGGGGGGGGGGGGTTAGTTATCTACAGGATCAAGACTGTTGCTGGCCACTCTAATGTTGCATGTGCTATCCTGGAATCACATAAGAAAGTACAGTTTTGTACCTACCATAAATGTAGATGTTCGAGTGTTCACCCTGCTGCAGTCATCACACTTGGGTTATCCTGTCATCAGGCGGTCCCGCAGCTGTCCGGATTTCCAAAGTCTTGGTCCGACATCGGTTGCTGTCGCCTCATCCCTGACGTCAGTGCGCCAGGGGTACATATATTGCAACCAACGCCATTTTCTTCAGTTTTTCTTGCCCCAGATGTCAGGTGCCCCCAAAAAGGTGATCCAAATTAGTAGCAAAAGGTGAGAACACTGTACAAACACAAAACCCCTTCAGTTATAAACAAATACATCAGTAAGGCATAGCAAAGATTTAGCCAGTAGATCAGAGGGGTTGGAGGGAGGGTAACCTGGACTGCAGCAGGGTGAACACTCGAACATCTACATTTATGGTAGGTACAAAACTGTACTATGTTCATCGTGTTACTCTGCTGCAGTCATCACACTTGGGTTGAGTCCCAAAGCTAAGGTAGGGTGGAGGCATCATAGAGGGTTAGTGGAGGCAATGAGGCCCTGCAGAACTGCAGAGGCGAATACTGCCCTAGACTTAGAATAAAGAGGCAAGTGATAGTGTTTGGTGAAGGTGTGTACAGAACTCCAAGTTGCAGCTTCTAAAATTTCCTTGGTAGGAACCCCCCTGAGAAAGGCTGTAGAGGTAGCTGTTGCCCTGGTAGAGTGGGATCTAATGGTAGGAGGAGCTGGTTTCCCATGATGGGTATAGCAGAACTGTATGCAATGGCCTATCCATTTAGAAATGGTTTGCTTGGATATGGCCTTTCCTTGAGAAGCTGTAGCATAGGAAACAAAGAGCTGGTCAGTTTTTCTGAAAGTCTTAGTTTTATCCAAGTAGTATTGAAGCTGCCTGTGAATGTCCAAGGAATGCAGGAGTCTCTCACCTTTGTTCTGTGGATTGGGGAAGAAAGTGGGTAGATGGATAGTTTGATTTAAAGCTACACTGGAAACCACCTTAGGCATGAAGGAAAGATTAGTTCATAGAGAACCTCTGTCTTGATGAAAAATGAGGAAAGGTTCCACTGCCATAAGTGCCTGTAATTCTGAAACTCTCCTAGCAGAAGTTAATGCCAGGTGCAGGGCAGTCTCCCAAGATAGAAACTGAAGGTCTGCAGAAAAAGCTGGTTCAAAGGGAGGTAGCGTTAGTTTTTCCAGAACAAAGTTGAGGTCCCATGTTGGTGTAGGAGCTCTTCTAGGTGGTCTAATGTTTTTTGCCCCTCTGAGGAACTGCCTTAGGAGTGGATTTGAAAATAAAGGTGGATTCGTGTCATAGTGAGCTGAAATAGCTGAAGCATGGATTTTAATTGAGGAGAAGGAAAGTCCTTTGTGCAACATCTCAGCTAAATACTGCAGAATGTGAGGTATATGAGGCTGTGTTGTGTCTTGGCCTTTAGCTTGGTTCCAAGCAGAAAACCTTTTCCATTTGTCCGAGTAAGCCTTCCTGGTGCTTGGCCTCCTGGCTTCTAGAATAGCATCCAGCACTGCTTGTGAGAGAGGGGCTGGTTGGATGCTTAAATGATTTGCCATGCAGCCAGGTTTAAGGTTTTGATCTGGCTGTGTAGAATCTGCTTGTCTTGCTGCGTGAGTAAATGAGGTATCGGAGGCAATATCCATGGTGGGTGTGAGCCATATTCTTCAATAGCGGGTACCAGTGCTGGCGTGGCCAGTCTGGGGCTATGAGAATCATTTGAGGTTTCTCCTTTTTGACCTTCAAAAGTACCTTTGTGAGACGAGGTAATGGAGGAAAGGCATATGCTGTCAGGTTTTTCCAACTGGAGGAGAGAGCGTCCACTTTCCAAGCTTGATGGTGGAATGTCCTTGTACAAAATTTTGTCAGCTGGTAGTTTTGAGGACTGGCAAACAGGTCTATATTTGGAAGGCCCCATCTTTGAGTTATCTTTGCAAATATTTGTGGGTCTAGCTTCCACTCGTGGGGATCTTTGATGTTTCTGCTTAGGTCATCTGCCAATGTGTTTTTCTGTCCTGGCAGGAAGTGAGCTTGTAACTGGACTTGGTAGGCCAGAGCTGTGTTCCATAAGATTATTGCTTGCCTGCAAAGAGGGTAGGAATGTGTGCCCCCTTGTTTGTTTATGTACCACATTACTGTGGTGTTGTCCGTCTTTATTGCCAGTTGTCCAGGCTGTAATAGATCCTTGAAGGCTGTCAGAGCTTTCTGTACAGCTAGCATCTCTTTTTGGTTTATGTGCAGTTTTCTTTGTTCTGCAGTCCATAGGCCTTGAATGCATTGACCTGCCATATGTGCCCCCCAGGCATAGTCTGAAGCATCTGTTGTAATAGTTTGCCTGGGTGGGGGCAAGGTGAAAGGCTGACCCTTATTGAGATGACATGCCTGTGCCCACCATAGAAATTCCTGTTGAAGGCAGGGAATGAGAGATATCACTGTGTCCAAGCTGTGGCTGTGTTGAGACCATACGCTTTTTAGGTACCATTGTAATTTCCTCATATGCAGTTTTGCAAATGGTATTATCAGAATGCAAGATGCCATGAAGCCCAAAGCCTGCAGAATTTTTCTTGCAGTTAATTGGGTCTTTGATGCCATTGTCTTGAAATATTGAGTCAGTTGTAATTGCTTGTCTGGTGTAAGATCAGCCTTCTGGGCCGTTGTGTCCAAGCTGGCACCCAGGAATGTCATTTTTTGTGAGGGTACTAGTTTTGACTTCTTTTCGTTTACTGTGTACCCCAGACAAATTAGTAGATGCTTTACAAAAGCCAGATGTTGTAAGAGAATGTCTTTTCTTTCTGCTTGGATGAGGCAGTCTTCCAGGTATGGATATATTTGAATTCCTCTTTGTCTGCAGTATGCAATTACTGGTGCCAGACATTTTGTGAATACTCTGGGCGCAGTAGATAAGCCAAAGGGCAGTGCAGAGAACTGATAATGAGTTGAACCTGCAATGAAATGGAGGTATCTTCTGCAGCTTTGTCTGATAGGGACATGTAGGTATGCCTCCTTGAGGTCCAACGTTACCAGCCATGCTTCCTTGCCCAACATGGGAAGTAGCTGCTGTAGTGTTAGCATCTTGAATTTGGGAACTTGTAAGTAAGTGTTTAGAATTGAAAGGTCCAGAATTGGTCTCCAAGCATTTTCTTTTCTGGGTACTAGGAAGAGTCTTCAGTAAAATCCTTGGCCTTGCTCTTGAGATGGTACCCTTTGAATGGCTCTCATGGCCATGAGAGATGTAATTTGTTTTTGAGCCTCTGCCCTTTTGATTTTGTGGCAGGTATGGCATTCCTCTTTTTATGGGCAAGGTGTGAAAGTGGAATCTGTATCCTCGTAAAATTATGTCTAGGACCCATTTGTCCTTTGTGACCATGTGCCAGTTGTCTGCAAATAGTGCTAGTTTTCCCCCCAGGGGGGCTGACAAAAGAGCTTTGTTTGGCCAGCTGAGGTGCAAGTCATTGAGTTTGCCTTCTGGTGGGTTCTCCTCCCTTCTGGGTTGGAGTGCCCCATTGGCGAGGTTTATATTGTGCTTGTGGTTGTCCTCTGCCCCTTGGGCGCCTGTATTTATCCCTCTGAGGCCTGTCAGTGGCTGGAAAGGACCAATTTTTTGTTGGCCAATTTCTGCTGAAGCGAGGGGGTTGTACCTGTAGGAAATCTTTGACTGTCTGCATTGATTTTGCCTTATCTTCCATTTTCTTTAAAACTTCTTCGGCTTTAACACCAAAAAGAATATCCTGCTGTAAGGGAGCATCTAGTAGTTTTGCTTTAACATGATCAGGCAGACTTTGTTCCTTTAACCAGGCATGCCTATGTATAACTGATCCAGTGACAGCTGCTCTGCAGGAGGCCTCTAAAGAATCAAACCCACATTGTAAGGTATGTTTGCCCACCTGCTTGGTGGCGTGCAACAAATCCTGTACTTCTTTCAATTCAGATTGCTGAGGGAGGGTGGTAATCTTTTGTTTTAACTGAGAAATCAGAAATTGCTGATACTTAAACATATGGAATTGACAGTTTAGAGCTCTCATAGCTAAAGTGGTTGAGGTGTAAACCTTTTTCCCCCATCTGTCTAGTGCTCTTGAATCCCTTTCGGAAGGGACTGGATTTTTAGCCATGGAAGCCTTAGCCCCCTTGGGACCCTGGGAGATAGTCTCTGGGTCAGCTACTGGGCTCTTGTAAAGAAATTTGTGGGAATCAGGAACTCTGTAGTATCTGTCAGGTGGCCGGGGCAGGAGGCAGAGAGTCAGGGTTGAAACTGGATTCTAAATAGACATCATCCACAATGTCCAAAACAGGAGGGATGGCTAGAGGTCTGTGTTGGGGGAGTAAAAGAAACTCTCTTGGCCTTCCCAGTGAAAATGTTCCCTCATAGTGTGTAATGTTTCCCCAGAAGAGTAATCTTCTGGAGGGGAAGCTGAGGGAATAGAGTACTCAGCATCAGAATCTTCATAAGGAGAGAAGGAATAGTCTTGGTCCTCAGAGGAATCCGAAGAAATAGACATTTGTTCAGAGGAAGCAGATTCTTCCTCCTGTCTAGGCCTTTTGTCAGGAGGAGGCTGAGAACCCCTGATAAGAGAAATCAAATCTTCAGCCATCTTGAGCATCTGTTTCTTAGGCATAGGGCCTTGAACAGGAGACTGAAGTGAAGCCTTTTTCAATTTGGAAGGAGTCTTGGACTTGGAAAACGATTTGACGGTAAGAGTCGTTGGTCTGAAAACGCCTTCAGAAGGCGATGGTGTTTCAGAAACACCGACGTCCTTGGAAGGTAAATAGTCAGTAGGGCCTGAAGTAAAAGGCTGTGTCGGCCTAGTACATTCCGTCAAAATATCCGTAGCGGTCTCGGGTTCCTGAACTGCGGTAGTCAGAGGCTGTGTCAGAGCCTCACTGATAACCGGAGAACCGGAGACTGGATCAACCGAGGCCTCGGAATCGGGCTTAGGCCTGGGCTGTCGATCCTTATCCCTGCGCTTTTTGTGCACGCCGGTAGTCGGTAGCTCCGACGGCATGTTATAATTAAATTTTCTGCCAAAAAAGTGTTGTGTGAAATCAAATAGTCTTTTAATAGTACGTTTATTAAATCTAGCACACAATCAGCCATATCATACAGACAACAGAGTCATATAAAATTAAAGCATATGGATACATTAGTTTAGTGGCCTCAATGATAATGTAAAGTACTTAAAAACCCTTATTTCAGCCAGTCAATAGGCCAGAATTCTGTACCAGAAGGACTGCCAGCTGGTGACTGATGACAGGAGTTCCTCTTACAGGCTACAGCTGACACTGAGACATTTGGTTTAGGCGATACTGCTATACTGTCCAATCCTTAGGGAGTGGATAACACGGCCTGGTTTCCTAGGGGCACTCCTAGTTTGGGTGGACTAAATCATGGAAAGTACCAATCATAGGTGCCTGATCTTGAAACACACATACTAGTATTTCCTCTTCGGTGACAAGATAGAATACAAGGAGGAACATCTCATTCCTGAGTTAATTTCAATATATAGCGAAGTTCAAGGTTATCTGGTGGAAATACCATCCTTTTTTCTTTTCTTCAGATGTTGCATTAAATGCTCTCTGGAGGTTGTGGTAGGAGATAAATGTTTTGTTTTATTTATTTTTGTACTCTGCATTTTAACCAAAGGACACTTTTCTGAATGATTGCAGCTAGCACTGAAACTGCTGAAGAGGAAAAGGAAGGTGGCTCCCACGACTGGACAGTGAGAATCTGAAGGAGGAGTGGAAAGTAATGAGTTGTGATGCAGAGGTAGTTGCCTACCATGATAGAGCTTGAGAAGTAATGGCTTGATAGAAGAAACTAACTTAGCACATCCGGATCAATAAAATGGGTTGGCAGTTTGGCCACTCCTTATATGACATGCAAGCAGTGGCCAAACTCCTTGCATGATATGCTGAAACTGCAAAGACAAGGGGACTGTGTAAAAAAGTACACACTGGCACTGTCTGGCACTGGCGGCACTAATGTCAAGGGGGTTGACTCCTGTCCTAAAAATGTTAGGTGGACCATCATCAACCCCCTTTTTCCCCATTTCTACATGGGGTTGGGGTGTCCTGTCAACTGTTGCCATCTCTCTGTTCAGTGCCACTCTACTACCTTCTTCGACACTCATGCCTGACTGCCCATGGGCTTCTTTCACCCAACCCATACACTTCTTTGCTGGATTCCCTTGTTTCCTCTTGCCTTCTTCCTGTCTGTTCCAAATCTTCTTCATCAGATTGTATTCTGCTTTTTTGCACATGTGCCAGAACCACCGTAATCTGTTCTCTTTGACCTTTGGCTTCTGCTCTTATGTCCTCATTTCTTCACCTGCCCCACAGTGTGCATCCTACAACTCATCTCAGGCACTTTATTTCCATCACCTATAGCATCCTCAACTGCTCTGCTTTTACTGCCCAGGTTTCTGTACCATACACTAGTACTGGTCATAGGACTGTTTTGTACACTTTACTTTTCAGCTTCTTTGGCATTCTTCTGTCATACACTACTCCTGACTCTCTATGCCAGCCCCTTCAGCCCCTCGGATTCTAACTTTGACTTCTTCATTCAAATTTCCCTTCTCCTCAACCACCCCTCCCAAGCACATGAAGATGTTACCTGTTGCACTATTTTCCCTTCTATCTCAGTTCTCAGCTTCTTCTGATTTCCTCTGTTTGCTGCCATTACAACGGTCTTATCTGTACTCATGCCACGTACCATAATTTTTGCATTCCATTGCCCTATTCTTTTCTGAAGATCTTGTTCAGTGTCTGCCTGTAATGTCACATTATAGACTTACAGCAGTTTTTCTGATCTGTCCCCTCTGACCTGTTTGCTAATATAGTCCATCACCAGTACAAGCAGCAATGGGCTCAGAGCCAAATTGTGATGCACACCCGCTCCCATTGGGAACCGAACTCTGTTTGTACTTGAGTCATTGGGTCCTTGTTTATAGCCTGCTCTAATCTTACCAGTGTTTCTGGGACGTGGACTCACCAAAGGATTGCTGAAAACAGCTGTCCTGAGACCTTGCTGATGCTTTTCCAAATCTAGGAATGCCCAGTTGGATTCTTTCCTCATTTCTATCTTTTTCTGAAGTATTTGTCTCACTGCAAACATCAGGTCAGCTGTGCAGCATCCTGATTTGAATCCAAGCTGCTCATCTCCCATAATGCATATTCATCTATCAATCAAACTCTCCAGAAGTTTCATGCAGTGTGATAGGGAGTTTGATACCTCTATACTGCCCACAGCTGTGAATGTCTTCTTTGTTCTCAAACACTGGCACTAGTATGCTTATTCTCCAGTCATCTTGGATACACCTTTCTCTCCATAATGCTATGCCATGCAGTCACAGTAGCTGAACAGGTAGTGCACTTACCTTTAGTGAGTACTCTCATGAGCCTTTTCTCCCCTATCTCACCCAACATCTTTATCATATCTGCTGTGATATCATCTGAGCCTATTGCTTTCCCTGACTTCATTTTCCATAGTGCTGTTCTTAGTTCTTCTATGGTTGGGTCCTCCTCTTCCTTCAATGAGGGCTGTGTCTGAAGCAGTATGGCTTCTTTGGCATTTTCTTTATTCAGAAGCTAACGTAAGTACTCCTTTTATCTGCCTTTGATGTCCTGTGGACTGGTGAGCAGGTTGTTGCTGGCATCCCTTATGAAAGGTGTCTGTCTATCTTATCTTTTTGTCTTCATCTTGCAACTTGATATAGTTTCTTTATGCCGTCTATTGAGTCACTTTCCAGAAGTTAAGAGTGCTTCTGATGTCTTGTTCTTTGCTATTGCAACTCTTCTAATAGCGTCTCAGCCACTGTGCCACTGATTCTTCCTATCCATCTTTTCTATCTCCTACTGTACTCCTTTCTTTTGATGACTTCTTGGGCTTCTGCATTCCACCACCAGGTTTCCTTTCTTACCTTGTTTCCATATTTGGCTCAGTTGCATATCTGTTCTGTAGTCCTCACATATACTGTTTTGGGAAGCTCCCATTTTTTTTTCATCTGTACCTATTCTCACTTCTTCTTGAAGGGCTTGAACCCGGAGTAATTCCTTATACTGTTGTGCTTTTGCTCCAGTCAGTTTCCAGGTCTTCATCCTGGTCTCTGTTGAGCATACAGCCTTCTCTGACCACTGATTGCAGCTGAATGTGGCAACCAGTAGTTTACGCTGTGGACAGCTGTTTCACTGGGATGGCCTTGCAATTGCTGATTCTACCCCAATGCCCTTTCCTTACTAGGAGGAAGTCTACTTGAGGTGCATGCCGGCCACTCTTGTATGTTATCTTGTGGCTAACTCTCTTGATGAATCATGTGTCGGTCACCATCAAGCCATTTGCTAGACAGAAGTCTAGAATGCCCTCTCCTTCTTTATTCCTGTTGCCCTATCCATCTGGACACCAGCATGCCTCATACTCTATTCTGTTCTGTGTGCATTTCAGGACCAAAGTCTGAAAATATGATATACACATTACTAACATCAATGGCATTTGCTGCACTGACATCAGCGGGATCAGTGGCAGGTAAGCAGGCACTGGTAGATCCAATGTCTGGATATCAATATTGGGTGGGAATTGATGGTCCTGAACCAGATGAGATTTTATGCCTGTAGACGGCAGGGGGCAGCCACTATTAGGTGACCACAGTCAATCTCTGGAATTCAAACTAGAGTTTAACTGATTACAGGAAGCTAGTGGAGGCCTAGCCTAAGTGTCAGTGGTGTTCCTGCGGTAAGGGAGAAGACAAGCTCCAAACAGGGGAAGATGAATTCAAATCCACCATCCAGGACTGAAGAACTGGGGTGCCACAACCTTCATAGAAGTGAGATTAGGGTGAGGATTTCCCTTGATGTGCTAGTTTCTCCATTAATTTTGGAAAGGAAGTGGAATTATCTTTTATTAAATGCAAGTCGAGTCACTATTTTTTTTTTTTTACCAGCCATTTCTGCTTTTCATGCTGTGATATCTGGACAACTTTTAGATAAAGATTTAAGGAAGACTGAGATGCAGGCATCAATTTCCAAACTGTACAGCCTCTAAGCCATAAGAAAATCCTCAAGGGTGTTTGTACAGGACCACTTGGTGGTGTCATTAAAACTCTTTCAGGCACCTAATCTCTTAGCATTGTGGGAAGGTCCACAACAGTGCAGATGATAAAGTTACTTGTATGAAGACAGCTACCAGGGCACTTAGCTAAGAAGACGTCAAAGGCCAGAAGAAAACTCCTCACCAAAAGTTAGTAAAACTGAACAATAAATTGCCAAATTTATTCAGACAGGCATAGAATGGGTGAGAAAAATATCACAGATTCTTTAAGCTTTACATTAAAACAGCAAGTGTCAGTCTGGGGCCAATGACACCATGTAGTGGATCTTTTGTGGTAGGAAAAAAAAGAATGCTTCTCGAATAGCAATGCATTTGGACTTAAGGGGGAGAGTTGGCAACATGGCAAGCTTTGTGTGTAAAGCAGTCCTAATACTGAAGGCCCCATTCCAGATTTGTGTTCAGACAGCCATCTTCAAAGTCAATAGATGCAAATATATCACTAATGATTGAAAAAATCCTAAAATATTTCATCTGCCTAAGTATGTAAGGGGGCTGGCTTCTGCAAATGAGTAAATGACACCCCAAACAGCAGCTAAAATGAAGGATTTTAAGACAGTAATATATCTTGATGCAAAAAGGTACTTTTACTCTGTTGTGAAATAAATGCAGTAAAAATGTAAAGTGATCTTCAGCTATAAACACTGTGCTAACTCCACGCTAAACCATAACCCAGAAACACAGACATTGTGCCTCAGTGAGTTTGCCCTTCAGACAAGAAAATGAATAAACTACGCATACAAAAAGTACCTTATTTTCTTCAATCTCCCACCAATAAAGAATGTTTTACAAACCGATCCATGTACTCTTGAATATCCCAACACCAGTTCTTCTGTTGTGAGCTCTAGTGCTATCTCAGAAAGCCCCTGATGCTATATTTAAGCTACAGTTACTCAATTCTTGTATTTGGACTTCTTAACCACCACACATGTCCCCCAACCTCCATGAAAGAGGACATCATGTTCTGCCTTCTTAATTTTATTTTATTTAAACTTTCTTGACTGGAATAGTCTTACTTGGCCAATGACCTCTTTTCAGAGGAGATCCAAGGTGGTATTCATACTGACTACGGTAAATTTGACCAGGGCAGTGGTGAACTTCACCAACTCTTCATAATAAGTGCCATGGGATATTTTATATCTATCTTAACTACCACCAGCTCAGGCATATGGGGCCTTGGTTTAACGTCTCACTTGAAGAACAAATTTTCTCTTCTTAGCTGTTGATTTATTACGTGTTTTTAGTCCCTTGTGGTAGATCTAGCATTGTCTCTGTTACATATTTTCTGGGTAACTTAAATGGGGTTTTCTGAACAAATATAAGATGCTAAATGATGGTAAAGAAAACAACAAACATTAAAAAACAACCTGTTGTACATTTTTAATGCGAGTATTTACAGTGAAAATCTTCAGTCTGACAATACATTTCTCACCAGAAGAGGGATGTTTAAAAATCACCATGTTTTAGGATTACAGAAGATACAGCTTCATACAAATCTGGTGTTTCGGGTATGACAGGAAAGGAATAGGACACCAGAAGTATCTATAATACAGACTTGATCATCTATGTCTGAAGTAGGCACAGTGATAACTGTACACACAAAGCACTAAAATGCAAAGGTTAAATAAGCTGGCCATAGCACTTCTGGGCCTCACAACTAGGTGGACTAGATGCCATAATACAAGTTATTAAGTTCTACTAGTAAGAGAATTTATCCGCGGTGGTGGTGCTGCAGTAGTGTTGTCACCTCACAGTAAGACGCTGTCCGGTTCGATTCTCAGCTAGCGCGTCTTCTGCGTGGAGACATGCGTGAAAGGGTGTACCTTCGTTGAAGGTTGTGCGTCAGGGTTGTTAACTCGGCACGTAAAAATCAACTACCAATCATTAGCGGACCGGAGTTCCACTGTGGCGACCCCTAACCGGGAAAAGCAGAAAGACACAAACAAACTAGTAAGAGAATTTCACTAAGACGGCAGAGTACTTCTGAACTGCACGAACTACATTGTTTTGTACAGTAAAATGTACATTTTCAGATGACAGGCAAGCTCATGCTCTCTTTTTTTTCTTTCTTGAAGCATAAGCTTGGATACTAAAATTTAATCTGCAAAAGCTGCTCTGAATGGGTGGGGGTGGGGAGGTGGGTCCCATGGTAGCCTTAAAACTACTCTAATTGCATTCTTTGTGCCAGCTGAAAGCTGACAGCTTCCGCCTTCCAGCTCATTATCAAAGCACATCAAGGGGCTTTTCTCGGAGCCTCAGCACCTGGTCCAAATTTCTTACAGTGGCCCAGAGCAGAAAGGGAAGGGGGTAGTGCTTAATGTTCAACCACCATGGTGACATTTTTATGAGATGTCCGAGGCTTAGAGACAAATAAATGCAGGGCTTGAGAAGAGTATGAACAGAAACAGTGACAATAAAAACTGAACATTCATATATCAATTTCAGTCTACATACCACCCAAACACTGTTGTGAGAAAACAGTTGTCTAGCTGCACATGAATGCAGGAAAAGGAACTTGAACTGTTTCATGTGAACAAGTGACTTTAATAGCTGCCACCGAGTCTGCACTTTTATTTTTCAACATGTGCCAGGATTTCAACTACAGAGGCAGTTTTTGATAATTTATCCTACTACAGCAAGACATCTGGCTTGCTCAATATTTAAAAGAAAAACAACTTTCGGCTTGCAGAACAGTGATACATCAATGTATACTGTACCCTTCATTTTAAAGCCCCCCTAGTGAAGAAATAATGCTACCTTCCCATTTTACCTTTATAATGCTTATTAAGAGTTTCATACACATTCATAACAAATACTATACTGACTGGTCCTGAATGACCTGTCTCATGTGGCCTTCAACCACTGTACTTTATTATTTATAGTAAAAAAAATCCACTAGTGTGTTAAAGAACTATCCTGTGTTTTTTCTTTGGGAATGAAAGTTTTATGGTTGTCATATTAAATAAATCTTGGCACTTTATGTAATGCACAGTGAAACAATGCAGGCTTCCAGCTGAAAACATACAGACACAAATATCAACATGTGGAAACACAAAAGCTGCTAGCAGGTTAAAATATGAAAGCCTTACTGATCTTCAAAATTTTCTTTACATTATGCAATGCTATACCTTCCCTGACCCTGTTTTCCTTCTAAGGTCCACTTGTCTCAACTCCACATGACATACTCTCTTTCCTGCCTCTTTTGTGAAGGGTAATAACAGAAAAGTTTGGAATGGCCAAGCCTAATTATATACACTGAGAGAAGAGTACTTATCTGAAAACAGGAAGCTGGCATTGCCCGCTTCTCATCCTGACAGACAGCAAGAGACTTAGCTGTAATGACTGAGCATATCCTATATTACTCGTGCAACTGATCATTAAAGTTAATTGTCAGCAATACAGATAAACATGGGCTTGTGCCTTTTACTGGTGGAAATGAAGCACAGGCATAACTGGGAAGGGGTGTTATATTAGTTTAAACTGGTCAGGATTTCCCACTGAATATCGTTTTTTTCTTTAATAGACATTTGTTACCTAGGTAAGCCCACTGTACATGTCCTCCTTTTTAAGGGCAGCCTTGAAGCATTGTTTGGTTAAGTGACTTGCTCAGAGACATACAGTAGGCAAATAGTGGAGGAGGAGAGAAACAAACCCTATACCTTTGGTATGGGAAGTAGCTCATTAACATCATAGAGCCTTAACCCTCTGTGCTAAGTGCCAGACTGTTTCACTTCCTCATGACTTTTAATTTAATTAATAGTTTATTCATCTGTTAAATGAATATATGAACTTGGATTTCACTAACCTTTAAATCATCACCTGGGCTAGAGGGTCAAAGGTAAATGCAGTGTGTGTGTGTGTGTGTGTGTGTGTGTGTCTACTGTACTTATTCTTGCTCTTGTGTGAATGTGCATGTATATGTAATTATTCAATCATTCATTTATCCATTCAGTACTGGGTAGGCAGTTCATTCATATGACCACTTTTAGCTAAAACCCAAAACAAAGGCAAATTTAAGTAAAAATTAACTTAAACTTTAGGAAATTAATGGACATACCAATAAAAAACAAGAGTTGGCAACTATAAAACAAGCAGATTATTCATGCAAAAAAAAAAAAGGCAGCAAGAGAAAACCAGTAGTATACTAAGGTTGTACAATAAATATAAAAACAGCAAAGAACATCCTTGTCAGCGCACAAAATACCTGATCATCAGCACACTCAAACTTATTGATCATTTATAAGAAATTGTTCATTGGTATGAAAATTATGATGAGTAAAACTAGAGTTAAAGTTTTGGAAAGCTAGAAAACTACTCATATAGCATATGTAAAAAATCAACTACCACCTTTTTATTCATTTACATTTGCTTAGTAGTACTAACATATTTACACACACACACACACACACACACACATATATATATATATATATATATATATATATATATATATATATATATATATAAACAAGCCAAGTCATAAACAGGGGTGCAGAATTAAAATTTGCTACCCCTTATCAAGTAACAATATATGAGATATATATATATATATATATATATATACATGGGTTTACTTCAGTAGAACGAAATTACATTTAATCAAAATTTACTTTACTGAGACATCATTAAAGTTTGAATAACCAAAGCTTCACATTACCACATTTTTTATATGGAATGGAAGCACTTGGCCAACATTCAACGTAAATACATGCTGAAGTTATGTCAAAACCACCCAGGTGGGGGGGTTGCACCTCCCACAACCACCCCCCCCCCCGCAACTAAATATACCAACTCCGGGATCGCTTTTCCCATGCTGGCCAAGTGCCTCCATTCCCTAAAGTAAAGAAAGTTTTGATTAAGTGTAATTTTGGTCAAATGACATAGACCCATACATATGTATGTATTTTTTTTAATGTTTGATTAGCTTTGTGTTTTATGAACATATGATAATATCTCTGCTCTAATGTTCAGGGATACATTATTCCTGTTGGTAGATACTGTTTTGCCAAAGCATATGAGGAAAT
>NC_056732.1:348037726-348085226 GCF_019279795.1 Protopterus annectens | reverse complement strand
GCTGATTATTTCCTGGGCCATTAGCCTAGAACTCACCCATGAACCTATACAGCATTGCTCGATTGCGGCACAAGGAACTAACGTCTGGCAACAGGAATATTCTTGAGCTAGGCTTGCGTTTTCTCCAGGGCCATTAGCCTAGTATTCACCTATGCACCAATTAGTTAATTGGATCAATTATTCTCTTAAAAATAAACAAGTTATAGAGCCAGTTGTTCCATAAAATACAATCGTATTGCAAACATACACTTACAGATTCTTTTGAAAAAGCTATTTCAGTTGTAAACAGTAATCACTTGAACCTCTGAGCATCTTTTTCCTATTAGATCAGTTTCCATTTGTAAAGCTACATGCAAAGTGTTCTGCATTCATTTTTTTATCCTCCATCCAAAAGGAAATAATGCCTTTTAAAGTGGAAGGAACTGCACTATACTGACTGGAAAACTTTCTACACCTGAATCAACTGAGACTACTACTCTAGTTGTTTACCTTCTTGTGAGATCTGTAACTACTGAATTTGTGTAAGAAGGAAAAAGGACTGGAGGCCCTACTGCAGTGGAGTTCAACAACTGACTAACACCTTCTTCTACAGCACAGACAGGATGCTGCAACTGTGAACCAGTAGGTCACCTCAGTTTAAGTCTCAAAAATCAGTGTCCCCTTGAAAAAGCTGACTTAGGAAGATGATGTGGAAGCCTAGCTGGTGCATTTCAAAAGGTATGCAGCTTGGCAGCAATGACTCCAACCTGAGTGAGCTAGGACTCTTATCACTCCATTTGACTGAAGACTCACCAAAAAGGCCCATATGTACCTCAACAAATCAGATGCCTGAAGCTATTAAAAATGAAGCAATAAAAAGTAGCAGGGCTTGCAGCTTTACTTGAAATCCAGTCTCATAAGTTTCACATTGGGATATTTAATATGGGCAAACCAGAAGCCACAAATGGCTGACAATGTACATATGTTTTGAAATATTGAAAGGAGGCAAGTTTAAAAGGGCACACACTACTTTCTCTACTACTCTAAGAAAGTAGGTATGCCAGAGTGATTCTAAATCCTCTGCACAGCTAATTGTTTTACTAGAAAACAAGTATTTACCCAAGTATGCTGCTTTGTTTGCAGATAATAAACTGTCTCCTTCTGAAATAGTTTGTGAAATTATTATTCATTTACTTATTTATTGCATTTGTTTACCAGGAAAGTCCATTTTACTTAAAACAGCCAATTTTCAGTGGAGGCCCAGAGAGGAAAGCTCCAACAAGAACACAGACACAGAAAATATTAAACAACTGGTACAAAAGTAGATACAGTGTTACAGATAGTGATTACAGTAATATATACAGAATATATACATAAAAGCAGGAATTTTGTTGGTTGCCACATGAATTCAATCAGAGAGGTATAAACAGAGATAAATTAATCAGCATTATTGTACCAGTATCAACAAGTGATAAATAATAATAATTACAGAGAAAATATCATCAATCGGCAGTAGCAAAAAGGATAGGAATTAAGTTATCATATGAGGAGGAGGTACGGTTATAGAAAAGGTACACAGCCAGGAAGAGTTGGGATGATATTTCAGTATTTGTTTGAAGGTGGTGGTGCTGTCTGTGTTTCATATAGAAGGTGGAAGTGAGTTCCATCGTTTGGTGATGGTGAAGGAATAGAGGAGTTGACCAGCATATAAGGTAGGCTTTTCTATTTTTAGAAGATGATTTTCACATCTTACTTGCCTGCTGGGTTGGTGTTAGGTGAGTAGTATCAAGAAAGCAGGACTGTCTGTGAGTCTGTAGATTATTTTGTGCACTGCAGTTAGTTGGGTGAATGAGAGATGGTGGGGTAGTTCCAGCCACCCTAATTGTTTCAGTGAATTACAGTGGTGGGATGAGAATTTGGCCTTGATGGCAAATTTGGCTATTCTGTTGTAACATATTTCAAGTTTGGATTTTGCAGAATTTTGGATATTAGTGAGAAAAGGGGTGCCATAAAGGAGAGAGGGTAATGAAAAGGTAGTTGCAAGGGTTTGTCTAGTGGAGAAGCTAAGAAAGTATTGGTGCCTGTAGAGGATACCAAGCTTTTGGTGTGTTTTTATGATATTATTGTTTATGTGTATGTCAAAGTTAAGGTTATTATCTACAATAATGCCTAGTAATTTAGTGTGTGGGACAACTTCTACAGTGGTATTGTCTTGGGCTTGTATAATGAAGATTTTTTTTATCGAGGGGAGTGGTTTTCTTAGGGGTAAAAAGTACTTGTTTATTTTTTTGGGATTTAAGACAAAATGATTGTTAAGCATCCAAGATTGAGTAGAGGTGAGGGCATTCTGGGTGATTTGCTAGAGTTCAGAGTTGAAATTTGCTGTGCATATTATTGTAGAGTCATCAGCATACTGGATTACTCAGCATTGTGGGAGAGTGGAGTGAAAGCTGTTAATAAAAATGCTAAATAAGAGAGGACCACGTTTGGAGCCATGGGGTACCCCTGTGGAAGTAATGAGGAAGGGAGAGTAAGATTGTTGCCATTTGGTAGGTTGTTGCCCATTGGAGAGATAGCTATTGAACCACTGTAGGGTAGGTGGGGAAATGTGTAGGGTGGATAGTTTGGAGAGGAGGATGGTGTGGGAAATGGAGAGGTCTGGGAAAACAGAAGCAATTACCTTGCCAGAATCCCATGCCCGGTTGACTGTATCCAGGAAGGAGAGGAGGGCAGTAGTGGTGCTGTGTTCTGGTTTGAAACCATGCTGACTGGGTGATGGAATTTGGTTTTCAAGCAGGTGATTGAGGAGTTAGCCATGGATGCATTTTTCCAGTATTTTAGAGAGGGGGGAAAGAATTGCTATGGGCTGAAAGTTTCTGGTGTCTGTGTTGGTGCCGCCTTTGTGCAAGGGGAAAATGTATGCTTTTTTCCCAGATGTCTGAGACTAGGGATTCTTTAATTGATCTGTTAATGAGTAGGGTGATGGGATAAGCTATAGAGTTTTCCGCTAGCTGCAGGAAGTGTGGAGTAGATTGTCAGGGGGCCAGAGTACAGGGTTTTAGCTTAAGTAAAAGTTTTTTTTTTTTTTTTTTATTATGGCAGTGGGTATGGGGGAGAATTTTAGGTTGAAGTCCAGGGAAGGATTGTTTTCTGGCATGATTTGGTCATCAGCTGTCTTGGTGGTGGTGATGGTGCTAACTGTAGGAAAGGTTTTGGTTAGGTTAGCTATGGTGTCAATGAAGCAGGAATTGAAGAGGGTGGCAAGTTCAGCTAAGGTTTTGTCTGGGTCAGGGGATGGGTTACTTTGAGAGCTTGGGTGTAATAGTTGGTTAATGGAGGACCAGAATGTTTGGGATTATCTTTATACTGGATTCGTAGATGGAGGTATTGGGCTTTTTTATCTCTAGTTATTAGTCATTCTGCCTGGTTACAGAGTTGCTTGTATTGCAACATAGTTGAGGGGGTCTTTGTTTTTCAGCCATGATCTGCAGATTTTATCCCTTGTGGACATAACCTCTTTGGTGGATTTTGAAGCCAGCTTCCATGGTTATATTTTATCTGTTTTTGGCGGATGGGTGCTTGCCTATTTAGGATGTCTAGGAATGTTGACTTAAAGAATTCAACAGCCTCATTAAGTGGTAGGGATGTGAGGGTTTCACAATTTATTTTAGCTAAGGTTTCATTAAATATAGATGGTTGGAACGTATTCAAATTTCTGGTTGATTTGTATTGGTGTTGGCCTGGGGTTGGGCCAGATTTGTGCAGAATATATGCTGGGTGGTGGTCACTCTTTGTTTTAAATGATGTAGAACAGTGCATTTATCAAAGTTATTGCACAATCAATAAGGACAATACTGTTCCTGCAAAAACTGTCAGTGCTTGAAAACAGATTGCACCTAAAAGAATGAATATGAAATGTGAAACTACAGAATGGAAAAATACTATATTTTAACTACAAGAAATAGAATAAATAAATGGAGAAATTGCAGGATTCAGGGAGCATGATTATATCAGTTACAACACAATATATTTGCAAACATAAAGCAACAATTTGAAGTAATATTTGTGCACGGAGGCATTTAGAAATACATGTAATACAAGAAAAAACACATACTCTCTTAGCTAAAATGTTACACCCTACAGCCTATCTTAATGTATGTGGTAAGTGGCAAAGATTTTCCCCAGTTTAATTCAACCGTGAGGCACAAAGGTATAAAGCCCACACTGTGCCCAAATAACTTTGGTTTGGCTAGCAGCAAAGGGGCTAGAGGGACTTTTTGGGGAAGGATGGGAGTGAGTGGCTGAGGTAAGTCCGTCTTGAAGATAGGGAGAGAGTAAGGGTGCTTAGTCTCCCTGCCATAGCAGCATTTAGAAAGCTGGGTGAGTTCCACACTGCAGGTGGTATACTGCTTGCTTGAGAGGTTGTATGGAAATGTATGTGGATCTCCCACAGGCAGCAACCGTTGAGTTCACAAGGCTGCTTTGAGGTGGGAAGGGTTTGGGGCACAATCTGTGTCAGCAGTATGACACTGCACCAGTGCCCTTAATCTTCTCACTCGCCCTGATGAACTTGAGCTTGGGGAGGCTAAGGCAGTTCCAGAAGACCTGGTGAACTTGGAAAGGAGTTTGTGGCAGCTGTGGCCAATTGTAGGGAATGGAAGGAAGCAAAAAAACAAAACAAATTTCTCTGGTTTAAGACCCATGGAAGTAATGGGGAAGGCTGTATCAGACAGAGTGCTGCCAGAAATACTTAGTCCCATTAAAGAAAAAAAAGATGTGCAGGTAAAGGACACACATGGAGCTAATATTTTGCTCTGTGTAGAAAGACTGGATTAATCTAATACTAAGTTATGTCAAAAGATTCCTGTTGACAATTAAAAAGGATGTCTGCATTGAAGAAGACAGAGAAGTGTAGTCTTGTCAAAAGATTCCAGTTGTTAAAGTAATGAGAGAAGTCCATATGAAGACTGACAGAAAATTTGAACCAACTTTCCAAAAATACTCCAGATGTTAAGTGAAACTGACAGGCAAGGACCTATAGTTAAAATGCAGTAAGAAGCTGGTATAAGAACAAAGGAAGAAACACATGAATCTCACTATAGACAGCAAGGGGAAGTGGAGGCTGACCTGAGTTCTAAACTTATTCTTGCAGCAGCAAATCAAAAAGCCAGTCAAAAAAAAAAAAAATCAAGAAATAAGACTTTAAAGGTAAAGAAAATAATACAAACACTGAAGATGTGAAAAGGATCCTGCCAGTACTCCTGCTGGAAGAAAATTATCTTCATTGCGTGTCTTTTACAGGGAATGAATTAGAGGAATGGGAAATTTCTACACCTGTAACTGTAGGGGAACAGGCCTCAGATTCAACTTCAAACCAGAAAAAAAAAAACAATGTTGACTTGGCTGACTTATGGATAAGTCATGTAAAAATTATGAAGGCTCAGCAAGAAGACAACATACTAAGTAGAGATAGAAAGCATAAAGATAACAGATGGGGAAACCAATGGAACCGAGCAGCCCACCTACAAACCCTTACTCTTAGCTAAGAACTTGCCTTCTGTACAGGCTGACAAAGGACAGAGAACAGGTACTGAGCAAGTTGTTAGTTGAAGACCTTTTAAAAGACTGTGATGAAGTTAACAGATAGACACATTCTGGCTAGTCATTTAGGGACGGATAGGATAACATCTGGGATTTTAGCCAGCTTAGTCAGATCCTCTCCCTGCTTTAATTACTCATAGTCACCAAAACTATCCAATATCTAAAACTCTGTAACCTCCAGCAATTTACAGCAAAACTTTTGTAAATAGTGTTATAGATACTTTGGCACTAACCTGTTGTTTAGTGTGCAGTACTAACCTCTAATTATGATGTGCAAGGATTCTAGTTTGTAGACATCAAAGTATTTTCATTAAATAAACTTCATACTTGATGCTTAATTTGTACTATGCTTTAATTTTAAATATTGCTACACTTTACTGTTACTTACAGTCTGAGCCTGAAAACAGTCCATCTGAATCAGTGCTGTACCCCGGCTAACAAATGGTTAGGACATAAAAATACATTTTACTAGCCTGGTATTATGAAGGACAGAGAACTTTTGTGTAGCCTGCCCAGAGTATCAAAAGATAGAACCCAGTCCAGGATTTAAGAACCCTTTACTACTGTAACCAACTGTGGATGCCTCCTTTGAATGCATAACAATGGGCTTTGTATATCCACTGGTAAAAATGACAAAAGGCCAGGATTACATTTTAGTAATTACCAGTTATGTAACAAAATTTCCTGAAGCAGTACCCATAAGACAAATCATTGCAAAGGCCATAATAAAAGAAGTACTCCTTTTATTCTAGGGTATTAATTCCCTGAGAAGCTCATATTGACCAGGATGCCATATTCATGTCCAGAGTAATGCATAAACTCTGTTAAAATTTTAAAGTTAAATAGTTAAGAACTTCTATTTACCATCATTAAACAGAATTAAATTAAAATTGAGTGCTTTAATAAAACTTTAAAATCGTTGTTATTAAAGGTTATATATAGAACTGGACTGGAGAAACAGAACAACTGCTCACATATTTTCTCTTTAAAGTAAAAGAAGTACCTTAAGCCACCTCCAGACTTACACCACTTTAACTGTTGTAGTGAGGTGACAGCCAGTCATGGGGCACTCATCCTGGCCTCTTTGGTTATTGTGAGTGGTGGGATATTTAATCTGCAATAAGGATCTTGGTTCTTGATAGATAAAGCCAAAGAATCACTGCAGGAAGTACACCCCCCCACATTAAAATCCAATAGGACATTTTTACCCGCAGGACAGGATAAGAACTATAATGCTTACAGTAGAAACACATAGACACTGCCAATGAGACACAAAAGAAAGCATATAGCAGAAATTTTCATTTTAGAGAATTCAAATCAGAAAATAAAGCATTTGTGTTAGTACCCACTGTTGAAAATACATTACTTGTGGCAACAACCGTTTGAAATTATAGAAAAGTGAGGCCATTTAACAGGCGAGACAAGCAGGAAGGAGACTAGTTTTACCACATAAATGTTTTGAAGTCTTACACAAAACGGAAGTATATCTACACAAGAAGTACCACCACCAGAGCACATACTGAAGTTAAAATATGGGGGGGGTCTCAAAAACAGGAAGTAAAAGAATTTGTACTCAGGAAAATGGTCATATTTTCAGACATGCATGGTAGACTAGTTTAATTCAGTACAACAGAGAAACTGTGTTTCGCAAAGTGTCCATTTGAAACCATTCTTTTACCAGAATCTCCTGTCCCAAAAGTAAGGAAGGAGTTGTGGCAAATTCTTAAACTTGGGGTCATAGAAAAATCCCCAAGCTCTGTGCTAAACTGCCAGATGGCAACTCTTACTTCTTAGAATTACTTAAGACACACTAAAGTTTATGACATGCAGAGGTGAAAAGACATCAAAGTGATGCCAAGGTAAAACAGAACTAGTAAGGAGACATGGATGGGAAAGGGGAAAATTAGCAAAAAAAGATAGACATAGACACAAAGTATTCTGTCAGGGCCATTCGTTTCAAAGCACTATGAACAATAATGTACTTAAAATGTTTTCTTTGTATCAGAAGCAAATACAAAATGTTTTCTTTGCATGAGAGGCATATGTCAGCTGTAAACATATCTAAGAACTGAATTAATTTCACAGCTATAATGATGTTACACAGTGACTGAGACCATTTAGTGTAAAGCCACAATTAGAGTATATTCATTGCATGCTTGAAACAGTACAGACCATGAAGGTTGAAAGACAGATCCCAGAGCAGTCCATAAAATGATCCTTATTGTTGTTTAAATATCCCCCCCCCCTCACAAACTATGCAACATCTTGATTCTGCAGCATAATTGCTGGCAGGATGTAGTTGCATCATGATGATATAACAATAATAAGAAGTTATGTACCTACCATAACGTTCCATGTTAGTTGTCTTCTCTCGCCTTCTTTCTTGCTTGATGGGTTCGGAGCCGATCCTTTGCTTTAGCTCGAGAACTCCTTTTACCAGCTCGAGGCAGCCCCATATCCCATGATGCAAGGCAGGAAGTACCCAGATCTCGTTTGTTGACAAAAGGGCAATAACACCATGCATAAACAATACTTCCCAAAGGAAGAAGAAACTTACAAATGGAAAAAGGACCAGGTCTGAATGGTCTTTAGTATTATAGTTTCTTATACAAGGTCTGTCCAGGCCAGGGGAAGGAGGGAGAAGACAACTAACATGGAACGTTATGGTAGGTACATAACTTCTTAATGTTAAGTTGTCAATCTTCATTCTCGCTGATGGGACCGCGTCCTAGCACCTCTATCCTGGGTGGCTCAATGGAACAAACTCTTGAGGACTGTAGAGCCAAAACTGGCTCTGTCCCTGGAGGCCAAGTCTAATTTGTAATGGGAAACAAAAGTGTGAGGAGTGGCCCAAGTGGCCGTTGCACAAATAGTGTCTAAAGGCAGTCTAGCTTGAAAAGCTGTAGAAGTAGCTAAACTCCTAGTTGAATGTGCTTTAGGTTTTGAGCACAGCTGTTTTCCCCTGATCGTATAAATTTCAGTGATGACCGAAGAAAGCCATCTGGACAAAGTCACTTTAGAAACAGGAAGGCCTTTTTATTATCCGCATAGGAAACAAAAGTTGATCAGATTTTCTAAATTTTTTGTTCTGTCCAAATAATATCTAAGCTGACGGTGGACGTCAAGATAATGTAGCTTTTGTTCAGCTCTATCTGAATAGTTAGGAAAAATACAGGAGATCAATAGATTGATTCAGATTGTTTTTCTAGGTAAAAAGGATGGATTAGTTCTCAAAGATACTCTGTCTTTGTGAAAAATCAAATAAAGAGCATGAAGTTCAGACACCCTCCTGGCAGATGTAATAGCCACTAGGAATAAAGTTTTCCAAGAAAGATATTTCAGGAACAAGAAACAGCTGGCTCGAAGGGGAAGAATCAAGGATGTCAGCACTAAATTTAAATCCCACTGAGGAGGAGGATTCCTGATTGGAGGCTTTAGTAGGAAAATTCCTTTCAAAAAGGCCCTGCAGAGCCTATGGGACATAATATTATGATCTGCTATCCCGACATGAAAATTAGAAATAGCAGCCAACTGAACTCTGACTGTGGAAGAAGAGGAGCCTGCATGGAAAATCTCTGCTAAGAAGTCCAGAACTGCCTGAACAGGGGCAGTAAAAGGATCAATATTTTGGGCCTTAGCCCAATAAGAGAAACGTTCCATTTGCTTGTGTAAATCCTCCTGGTAGAGGATTTTAGTGAAGCTACTATGATATCTCTAACTGGGTTAGAGATCAAAGGAAGCCTGGCTAAGGAAGGAAGTGGAGCAACCATGCTGTGAGGTTGAGAGAAGGGATTGACCGGTGCAGCTGACCGGATTGGTGAATCAGTAGATCTGGCACTGGGTCCAGATGCCACGGCTGCACCAAAAGGTGATGATGGAGGAACGGGAACCAAACTTGTCGAGGCCAGTAAGGGGCAATGAGAATCAATTTGGCTCTCAAAACGGTAGCTTTCTGGATCACCTGAGGGATCAGAGGAAAAGGAGGGAAGGCATAAAGAAGTCCCTGGGGCCAATCCTGGGTCAGAGCGTCTCTGGGGGGATGGCCTGATAGAGGGAAGAGGCTGAAGAAGTCTGGACATTTGCTGTTTTGGGGAGTAGCAAAAGATCGCAACATGGACACCCCATTCCAGAAAAATCTCTTCCGCTATGGATTGCTTGAGAGACCACTGTGAGGCATGAGAATAGCTCTGCTCAATCTGTCCGCTATAATGTTGGTTTTCCCAGGGATAGCTACCAGAAACCCATGAGAGGAGATTGCCCCTTGCCCTAGTCTGGCTTCCGACACAAGGGGTAGGACTTGGTTCCGCCCTGTTTGTTGATATACCAAACTACAGACATGTTGTCTGTGTGGACTGCAATTGTCCCGGAAGAAAGTCGCTGAGGGCTTGCAACGTTAAAAGCACTGCTCTCATCTCCATGACATTTATGTCCAGATGGATCTGGTACGGTTGCCACGTCCCATGAACCATCCTGCCCTGATAATGACCCCCACCCGATCAGGGAGGCATCCGTGGTGACAGTGGCTATCGGGACGGAGGTACAGCACCTGCCTTGGTGAACCTGAGACGATGTGATCCACCAAGCAAGATGTTCTTTGCATGTTTGTGTCACCAGAATCTGGTGACGATTGGGAGTTGCTGGTATGACCACTGTGTGAACAGCATCCACTGAAGGAGGCGCATGTAGAATCGAGCCAGGGGAAGAAGAGTGATGGCCGCAGCCATAAGACCTAACACCTTTAGAACCATTCTGGCCTGTACCTTCTTGCTGGCCAGAATGATCCTGACATGAGTCTGAATGTCTGAAACTCTTTGTTCTGTAAGGGTAGCTGACATCCGAACAGTGTTTAAGTTTGCGCCTATGAAGGTAATAGACTGGCAGGGCGATAAGGATGATTTTTCGTAGTTGACTGAGATGCCCAAATGAGAACAAAGGTCTATTGTGTAATCCGTATAAGCTGATGCCTGGTGGTGGCTGACAGGAGCCAGTCGAAACACCTGGAATCTCAGGTGAGCCGTGACCACTGCCATGCATTTGGTGAACACTCTGGGGCTGTAGTGAGACCAAAGGGCAGGGCTCTGAACTGAAATGACTGGACCCCAGCCGAAAGCGGAGAAATCTCCTTGTGAATTTTGATGTGATAGTACGCATCCTGAAGATCTATTGAGCACATCCAGTTGTCCTTCTGTAAGAAGGGTAGAATTGACTGAAGAGTGACCATTCGAATCTTGTCTTCCTGACAGACTTGTTGAGTCTGCTGAGATCCAATATTGGTCTCCAGTCTCCGCCTTTGGGGACCAAAAGAACCTTGAGTAGATTCCGGCTCTGAATGGTCTATAACTGGCTGAATGGCTCTTTTTTGCAGTAGTTTTGCGATCTCTAACTCTGCAATGTCCCTTAGACCGGGTGGTACATCTGGAAGGGAACTTGAGGGGAAGGGACTTTCCTCGAAAGGAATTATGTAACCCTTGGATATGATCGACTGTACCCATCTGTCTTGAGTGAGGGAATGCCAGGCTTCTGGGTACAGTGATAATCTTCCCGACTGCCTCCAAGGAGGGACAGCCGGGCAACACCTCAGGGATGCTGAAAGGGCTTCTCAGGAAGAGACTCCCTGTTGCCCTGATTCTTCGGACCCTCTGCCTCTAGCTGTTGTTGTTACCCCCTCTGCCTCTAGGGGTAAACTGACCACGTGAATCCGTGACTCCTTGAGATTTACGGAACCACATCTTCCCACCCTTCTGTCCTTTGGGATAAGGCCTAGAAGGGGTTGAAAAACGGACTCCAACAGCAGAAAGAGTCTTGCCGTCCTGCTCACACCTGGTCAAGGTTTCCTTCACCTGAGGGCCAAACAAAGCTGACCCATCAAAGGGAGAATTTGTGAAGGACGCCTTAAAGGGATCCGCAAAATCACATAGCCGCATCCAGGCTTGGCGTCCAAGAGCCACACCTGTGCCTGCAGCTCTACTCGCTCCATCAGCAGCATAAGATATTAGCCGCATGGAGGAGTTAGCAATGGAATTGAGGGTTCCTAGCTGCGAAGCAATCTTTTCTTGGGCCCCTGCAGCTGTAGGATCCTGAACTATTTCTCCCAGCTCCTTCAGGATATCTCTCTGGAGTCTGGTGAAGTGACAAAGATAATTCAGCGAACGACAGCAAAGGTCGCTGAGGAAAACATCCGCCTATCCATGGTCCTAGAGTCCTTGTTAGGAGGATGGACAGGCATGGAAGGATCTGCAAGTTCCTTTTGGTGGCCAGCCACCACCATGGCATCAGCGACACCCTTGGTAAGGAATTGTTTGTCACTAGGGGCAGTTATAAATTTAGAAGGCCTCCTAGGGACTGGCTCTACAGAGTCAGGAGCTGTCCACGCCTTCGAGCTATAACCTGCATAAGGGGTCGAAGGCGGAGACACCCAGGAGGTGGAGGGCCGAGATCCAAACGCCTCTAGGTATACTGACTCATCCTCAGAGGGATTGTTGGTGGGCCAGCCTCTGTTTCAGAAGTTCTAGGATGTCTGAGAAGGAGACATCCTCAGAGGGGATCTAGGGATCCTCTGACTCATCAAAGTCAGTATCCAGTGACAGACTCAGGGAGTCTACATGCTTCCTCTTACAAGTCCTCTTCCTAGGAGGATCTCCCGAAACATCAGGAGAATCCTCGAAGAGGGGAAATTCCCAATGGGGAAACCTGGGGCGGAGGATCTC
This sequence comes from Protopterus annectens, assembly GCF_019279795.1. Lineage (NCBI taxonomy): Eukaryota > Metazoa > Chordata > Ceratodontiformes > Protopteridae > Protopterus > Protopterus annectens. The sequence continues at coordinate 348,072,939 of NC_056732.1, read as the reverse complement.
TGGGTCCTGTAGCAAGAGAAGTGGCAGAGATGTCAACAGGTACAATAGAGGGAGGAGCTACGGGAAGAGACTGCTGACTGATACCAGTGGCCAGTACACTCTTCATCACCTCGAATGCTCCCTCCCAGGCAGGTCCGAGAGACCCCGCTCAAGAGCTAGGAACTCGGGGCCACCGAAAGGGAAGTCTCCGAGGCAGATGTCGGAGCCGAGCTCACCAGCTCCAAGGGAAGAGCGGGTTCGGACAAGGGTCCGATGCCACTCACCCCCTCGGAGGAGACCATGGAAGCCCGACCACCGAATCCCTCTAAGGAAGAGGAGATAAGAGTAGGGGCTGAAGGAACAGAAGGGGGTATCCGTCCTCCAGCCGTAGCAGTAACCATGCCTGAAGACTCCAACTCCAAGCTCTGAGGTAGAGTTGAAGGAGGAACTGTAACGGGTGGACCAACAGTCGTCTGCTGAGACGGACTGTGTAGCATTTGGGCCAGTACCTGTGACTTGAGCAATCTACTGACCACTCTCTCTAGGTCATGGTCTGACAACCTGGATGACCTTGAAGATCGGCTCCGATGGCTCCGCTCCGATAGAAGAGGCGAGGTCCGGCCAAGTATCGGCTCGGACCTCGACCTCTTCCTGGAATGGGTCATCGGAGCCGATATTACTGATCCTGTCGGCACCGATTTCGGGCGGCAGAACGCTCGATGTATCGGCTCCAGCCGGAGGCGATCGGACCCGACAGCTATGCCTGTGCCACATGGGTGTCGGAGCCGGTCGGAACCGACACCACAGTGGTCAGTAGATTTCGCACCGATAGCCATCAGCTTAGTGGATTCAGAATCGCTCCAGCCGAGCCGATCTCGACTCTATACGAGTCGGAGCCGAGGCCACAGGCTTAGAAACAGAAGCCTGGGTCTTGGCAGATTTAGTTGATTTTGTGGGCCGACTTAGCCGGAGAGCCCTCCGCTTAAGAAGACCCTGAGAATCAACTTATTCCTTCTCCTGCAGGACTCTCTGGCTGAAGGAGTGACAAATAGCACAGGAGTCCTGCAGGTGAAGAGGGCCTAAACAGTACAGGCAAGAAGTGTGACCGTCTGTCAGAGACATCTTCTGACAGCACGAGTCACACTTCTTAAAACCTGAAACCCTCTCTTTAGACATGGTGCCTAACAAAACACACACACACCAGTCCAATTAATTAAACTAATACCAAAAGGGTATTTAGTAAAAATACCAACACACACACCCTAACGGGATGGGATAGGAAATTAACTGACTAAAAAATTAAAAGAGACAGGGATTTCTGTCAGAAAAAGTTAAATTTAAAGTTAAACTATCAAAACAAAAAGTTTTTAACTAAAAAGGGGCTTAAATGTCACAAAAGTGAATTACTTACCAGGAGCTGGTAAAGAGAAGACCTCCCAGATCTGGGTACTTCCTGCCTTGCATCATGGGATATGGGGCTGCCTCGAGCTGGTAAAAGGAGTTCTCGAGCTAAAGCAGTCGGAGCCGTCGGGGATCGGCTCCGAACCCATCAAGCAAGAATGAAGGCGAGATTGACAACTTAACATTAAATGTTACCAAAATCTGAGATCATTAAAGAGAGTTAATCTGCTAGGAATCAGTAAGAGTTCAACTTAAAGTCTACTATAGCCCAAGAACAATGTTTAGTTGGAATCAATAGATTATTTTCAACTGTATAAACAAATTAAAATCCAACAGACAGTCCATAGGCCACACATAGAATAACAAGGCAATCTCACTACTGTTTCTGAAAACGTGGAAATATTTTTGCAATATTGCTGCAGTGTACAAACTACCCCTTTTTAAAATGACCTCTTACAAGATTACTAATTCAATTTCTTTGTATCCTGCAGTAAAGAAAAAATGATGCTTACTATTAAAAAATAAAAATTAATTTTATCTTATCTACGTCTAAAATACTGCACGATGTTGTTGTTGAGTCTTTAGGCTTTTCCCGGTTAGGGGTTGCCACAGCAGAACTCCGGTCCTCCAATGATTGGCAGTAGATTGTTACCTGCCGAGTTGCCGGCCCTGACGCACAACCTTCAATGAAGGTACACCCATTCACGCATGTCTCCACACAGAAGACGCTCTAGCTGCGAATCGAACACGACAACGTCTTACTGTGAGGCGACAATGCTAATGCACGATGTAAAATACAATAATGTGCCTTTGCTTACTACCATATTTAATGACCACTTGAAATATATGAGGCCCAGAGTGACATTTATAACAGAGTTATAATCATTCAGAATATAAAGAGGAGACAAGCACCACTTTGCCAAGGATTGACATATTAGCTAGACTTCACTAGTCTGACAGACCGCCCAAGTAGAGTGCTAAAGGATCCTATAGGGGCAAATCTGCAGAAGTGTGAGAACTGATCCTGCAAGGCCCAACAGTATGAACAAGTAAACTCTAATTCAGTTCAAACAAGTAACAGTGAATTCTGAAGCTTGCTGTTACACATCGCAAGCATTTTCTGCAGCAGGGAACTTTGGCCTCCTGCACCACAACCAGCTTTGAGGGGGAAGCTGCTCTTTTCCCCACACAACTGTAGCTTGAAATAGAGGTAATCCTCCAAGACAATGCAAGTTCATTCTTAGCAAATATCCTCCAACATTCAGGCTTTCAGTTCTGTGCTTCTGTGGACCATAACGGCCCTCAGAATTTCAGCAGGTACTGCTCTTTGATTTAAGTAATGGTTACATTCCCTAAGTGTTACATTGCTGTATTTGCTAAGGCTGTAAAAGTAAAAATGGTGCATTTACTTCTTCATATTCAACAGCATCTTCTCTTCAAGAACATTTATTACTAATAGAAAAATTGGCAACTAAGAAAAATCTTCATTTCTAAAAATAATGTTCTACTCTTTGGTCCAAAAAACCCAAGATTTAAATATAGTAAGACTACTAAGTTTATCATCAGTTGCCAAGTTCGAGGGGGGACTTTCTTAATTAAACATCATTTTTAATTGGACTATTTTGGCACCCTGCTGCCTGCTGACCATCTTCTCCCCATGATTAACACATTAATTCTGCACAAGGTGAGTGTTGTTCCCAGCCTATTCATTTCCCATGAGGCCAGAGATGATCAAGGAACCTTCATCCTGGCAGTCATTAGTGCAGATTTTAATGTGCTATCTAATCACTCCCCTGCTGGTGATGTGGGCACTGCCTTACTGCAGACGGACTACCTCTCCCCCTGATAATAAGACTGCTGCAAGGCTACTGTACTGCCTTTGATGACTTCACCACTCCCCCCCAGGAATACCAGGTCTCTCACCCACCCCTACCCAGCTCTTCCAGCTTCCTAAGATGGTAATCAAAATCAGGTCATCTGGGTCACAGTCAGGGCTTTATCCCTCTGTGCCACACAGCCAGGCCTTAATGAAAAAACATGTTGATATTATTATAAAAAAGCTTATGATTTATACAAATACAAGCTTAATAAAGCTGTAAGTAAAGTCAACCCTATATAACTCCACTGAGTGCTCAGTTTGGAGTACAGAATTCTGATCTTAATACTAATAAAACAGAACATATTGTTCTGGCCAAATTTCCCCTATTAATACAAATACCACTTTGGGTCTCTCCTGAAAAGAAAACCTTCAAATAAAATAACACTAGAGCCAGAGTCTAAGGAACTTTCCAAACAAGATGTGAAGTATAAAAAAATAGGTTTATTTAGTGCTTTCAACCTCACCAAATGGAAATGGGAAGGATTTTATGTTCAAGTTGTTTCTAATGCTGAGAAAAAAATGTGATAAAGCCATTACACAAAAGCAAAATAAATTAGAGTGAGACATAAAACAGTATGCAAACAATGAGGCATACCCCATTAAAAATGGGGGTTTCAATAAGAATAGAAATAAAGTGACTTTTGGTGCAAGTACTGGAGCTGAACATAATAATGCTGTAGATGGGGTAAATGAAGGAGCTTCACATTTTAGTGATGCCCATAACAACAATAATGTTTCCCCTAAGGAGGTTAGAAAGGCTAGCAAATTGCCAGGAAAGACAGGTGGATCCGACCCGACAAGAATTTTCAAAGTATTGGAGCTAGTAAATGAAGAACCGGAAGGAATTTACAAACATGAAAATGGCATTATATTCTCTTTTGAAGGATATAATATTTATAATTTTAGACTGACCCATCACGGTAGAACATTTTACACTTTTTCAGAAAGGTTTGAAGTTCGTACCTTCCAAACAGTTTAATGTAGTTGATTCCCTACAGGAACTGAAACTTTTTACAAGAAAATTAAACTTAGCCCTCTATTTTCAGGAATCACAAGATAGACAGATAAATACTTCCAGAAAAGGGCAATTAGTTAAGAAAAAAAAAACACTTTTAACCCACCATTGCATCCTTTACTAAATAACTTCGAGAAAACAGTTACTGAAGATATTTATAACTTAGAGTCTACTAGTAATAATTACTTTTTTCATTCCAACTTAAATAAAAGAGAGAGAAAACTGTTTGAGTACCTGAGAAATGACAAGACCTTCCGCATAATGAAACCAGATAAGGGGGGAGGTACGGTACTATTTGAATCAATAGAATAGTCTAACATTATGTCTGGTATATTATTTGACAGTGAAACCTACGTGTGTATCGAGGAACAAAAAATATATATCTTACCACAGAACTGACTATTATTTAGAAAAATATTTACTAGATCAGAGAATAAGTCCTGATTTATACAGCATCCCTTAAAGTACAGAACCCTACAATTTCAACAATATTTGGCATCCCCAAAATCCACAAGAATGTGAATCATCTTCCATTTTGACTCATAGTGGCTGCCCAGGGGTCAAAAACATATCCCTGGCAGTTTATGTGGACAGGTGGCTAAAACCAATATATAAAGAAGTTCTACACTTGATTATAGACTCTTGGGATTTTTGGGGGAGATTAAATGCTGAATTATGGGATCAAGAACTTATTTTTCTTACAAAAGATGTCATGGACTTATTTATGGTCATCCCTAAGGAACAAAATCAGAGGCCTTTTATAACAGTATTGTCCAGTATACCACATTTTCAAATGATAAGATAGATTTAATTTTAGAACTTATTGGTATGGTCTTAGAAAACAACTTTATTTACTTTGAAGGTGAACTCTTTAAACAGAATAGATGTGCTGCTATGGGGGCCTCTTATGCCCACAATTTTGCAAATCTTGTTTTACCGGACTGGGAGAGCAACTTAGAAAGTTCTCAACTAACATAAGAACGTATGCAAGGTTTTTGGATGATATATTTGTTCTTCAGAGAGGGTTTGAGATACAATTACCTAAGTTTATTGGGTATTTGAATGACACTTCTCTCTAAAATTTGCTTATAATGTTGGGAAGGATGGGATTAATTATCTCAACACTCTCATCTCTCACACTGAGAGGATTTAGATCTAAAGTATATAGGAAATCAAGTTTTAGCAACTCATCTCAATTTTTCTAGCTGCCAGGCCCTAACCCAAAAGAAAAGTTGGTGAAAGGACAGTACACACACATATAGCAATGATGACCTCCCACCATGAAGATCTAGGGGGAGAACTTGACAAGGTGGTTAATATGTTTTAGCCAGGGGTTATCCTAGCTCCCTAGTACAAAGAATTAGACATCAAGTAGAAGGTGAATCGGGTGCTAGAAATAAGCTTGTATTGGATATTACGTTACCCGCTAATATCCAGGCCCCCCAGCAAAAAACTATGAAAAATCTCTAGTAGTTCAATATAGTTCTCAGTCAGTTGAAATTAAGAACGTTATTAAAAAAAGCTGGAACATTAAGCCTCGTCCTAATGTGCTTAACCAACTAGGGGGAGAAACCCTATTCATTCACAAGACTAGATTCAACATGAAAAATTGTCTGAAGGAGGATCAAATATTCAGTGATTTGAGCATGAAAAGAAAGGTTCTGTAAAGTGTGGTACATGCAATCAGTGCTCATTTATTCTTGAGGAGAAAAGTTTGGTTTTAGAAAACAGTGTTCACTCTAAAGTATATTTTTGCAAAGGCAAATGTTGTTCAAAACTAGTGGTACGCACCACATCGATGGCAGTCCACTGAACACAGAAGGTGTTATAAGAGATCTGGGAACACAGGTTGAAAGCAACCTCTCTTTTGACCACCACATTGCCACTGTGGTCAGAAAGTCCTTCTATGTGGCACATCTCATTACTAAGGGTTTTGCATCCAGGAAGAAAGAGGTCATTGTCTCCCTCTAATCTTCCCTCATTAGGCCAATCGAGTACAATGGCCCATTTGGCATGTACCTCCCTAGACACCTGCAACAACTGGAGAGGCTGAAAAAGTACCTCACAAAGAGGATCCTGGGCCTTAAACACTTGTCCTAAATGAACAGATTGAAAAAAGCTCCAACTATTCTCTGTCTCATATCGCCTACTTAGAGGCGATCTCTGCTTGACTTACAAAGCCATGTATAACCCAGCTCTGTTAGAAATGCTACATCTAAAGAAATCCCAATCCCTTCACACTACATGCTCCAGAGACCTCAACCTCATTACCACAATCACCAGAACAAGCTGGAGGGACAGGTTCATAACCCAGAGACTGCCCATGCAATGGAATAGACTTCCCATACATGTCAAGCAGAGTGCCTCACTGGCCCTCTTCAAGAGAAATCTTGATGAGTGGATGGGAAATAGAAAATTCACACCAGGGATCACTCCAGTGGCTCTACTTGACAGATGCACTGGGAACTAAGGTCGGGTGGCAGGATGCCAGGGTAATCCTATGGGTTAGGCTTGTAAAGGCTCCAGGGCCATTAGCCTAGTACACACCTATGAACCTATCTTGCTAAATGTTCAGGATGCCCTGCATTTTATGTAGGGAAAACTGAATGCAGCCTTAAAGAATATATGAACATTGTTACGATATTTCTAAGCACAATTAAAATAATGCTTTATTTAATCATTCAACTATTTGTCTTTTTCAAAGTTTAAATTTGCAATGTTGGATCAAGTCGCTTTGAATTCCTGAGGTGAAGATATTAAAACAGCACTGGACAATAAAAAACTTAGATGGCAACTTAAGCTACATGCCATGTACAACACAGGAATTAATTATTACACATCTATTCAGCCTGTTCTGAAGCTGACAGCAGCTAAACAACAGAAAATATTGACCTAAGCGGTGATATTTAAACTTTCTTTTTTAAGGTTATGTAAGTCTTGTGTTGATTGAATTTTAATGTACTTAGTCATTGTATTTAAATTGTATTTTATATCTTTAAATCCTACAAGCAATTACTGAATTATTTACATTACTGGCAAAACTACTCATGTACCAACTCTTTTGCTCAACGTTTTCTGGAATTCATAAATTCCAATGCCTTGGATCAACTTATCCACACCCCACCAGGGGCAGCAATATCCTAGACCTGGTCATTACCAACATGGGTGACCGGTGTTCCACACCAAAGGTTAATTCCTTGTTGGTCAGATCCGACCACAAGCTAATCACCCTAGACATCCACATCCCACCCCCATCCCCCATTAGGGAAACTACTGTAAAAAATTTCTCCAAAGCCAACTTCACGCTTCTTAAGACAGAAGTGGCAAACTTCACGACACCCATGCAGACCGACAATAGAGGTACGACTGCTGAATCCTACACAATTGCACTCTATAAGCACTTACACAAGTGCATGGATTGTGCTATCCCTAACAGAACCAAGATGCTATCTTCCAACAAAATGAAGCCAATCTGGTGGTCCCCTGCCATAAACAAATTCTACAACAGAAGAAAGAAACTATTGCAAAAAAAAAGTAAAATCCCATGACTGGAGGAACTCCCTTGTCGGCCTCAGTAAGAAGCTGAGATCCCTCATAAAATCCTCCAAAGCTAGTTATGAAAACAAAATCGCCATGGATTCTAAAGACAACCACAAAGCATTCTATAGCTATGTCAAGAATCTCAATGGCAACACTCAGATCTGATCTGAGTTACAGCACATTGGCATTAAATATACAGAACCAACTGATATTGCCAACATCCTGGCAGATAGATTCAGTGCTAACTTTACCCCCCTCTCACCCCCTAAAGGGCCCATCTCTATACAGGAAGAATGCAAAGTTCCTGTAATCATGGCTGCACAGGTAAAAATCACACTCTCCAAAGCCAAGAACACAGCATCCATGGGACCTGACAACATCCCAGGCTGCGTTCTACACCGACTACAGAATGAACTGGCACCCTACCCAAGTACCATGTTCAATCATAGCCTCATCTCAGGCTTTGTGCCCACTGAATGGTGCACAGTGACGGTTATCCCACTCCACAAAGGGGGATCCACCATGGACCCTGTGAACTAATGCCCCATTAGCCTGACGAGCCTGGTCTGCAAGACCATGGAACATATCATCATGGAACGTATGAACTTATAAACAAAGGCATTGGTAATCTCCAAACTCTGGACCCCACCCAGTTCGGGTTTGTAAAAGGCAGATTATGTCTCCTAAACCTGATAGACTTCTTTGAAGCAGTCACCAATGCCGTAGACAAGGGTAAGGTGGTTCACACAGCCTTTCTCTAGATATCGCTAAGGCTTTCAACACCATCCCTCACTCTGGAATTATAGATAAACTCACTAAATTAGGTATAAATCCCTATGTCACAAGATGGGTTGCCAACTGACTCACTGACAGAACCCACACTGTGAAAGTAGCAGACTCCAAATTCGACTTCAGACTAGTGACAAGTGGAGTACCACAAAGTTCAGTCCTGGGTCCTCTTCTGTTTGGTATCTACTTCTCTGAAGTACAGGCTAACACAGAAGGTCTTTGGCTAACGAAGTTCGCAGATGACTGCAAACTAGGAGCCATAATCAAAACTCCTAACAATGTGGACATCCTACAAAAGGGCCTCAGTGAGACAGATGCCTGGTGTCAAAGCCATGGCCTCAAGCTCAATGCCAAAAAGTGCATAGTCATTCCCTTTGTTAAAAACTCTGTACCCATGAACTATCACATAGGCGGTAGTAAACTTAACACCAAAAGTTACTAACAGTAGTATCTCCTTTGATAATCACATCACCACAGTAGTCAGGAAATCCTTCTACATGGCACACCTCATCACAAAAGGTTTCTCATCCAGGAAAAAAGAGGTCATTGTTCCCCTCTACTCGTAACTCATTAGACCCATTATAGAGTACAACTCCCCTTTTGGTATTTACCTCACAAGAACATCTACAACTGGAAAGGCCACAGAAATACCTCACAAAGAGGATTACCGGCCTCAAACAGATGCCCTATGCAGACCATCTCAAAAATCTCCAGCTTTACTCCGTCGCATATTGCCTACTCAGAGGTGATCACTGCCTAACATACAAAGCTGTGTCAAACCCAGAGCTGTTGGACATGCTCCACTTAAAGAAATCCCAATCCCTCCAAACTACACGCTCTAAGGGACCTAAACCTTGTTATCACAATAAACAGAACATGCTGGAGGGATAGATTCCTGTCCCAGAGACTTTCCATACTCTGGAACAAACTGCCTATCTATATCAAACAACGCTCCTCATTAGCACTCTTCAAGAAAAATCTTGATGACTGGATGGGAAATAGGAAATTCACCCCGGGGATCACTTCTGTGGCTCTGCTTGACAGTGGCACAGGAAAATAATTTTCCCAGGTGGCGAAAGCCAGGGTACCTTTTTGGCTAGGCTTATATAGTCTCTAGGGCTAATAGCCTAGTACCTACCTATGAATCTATATAAATTGCAGAGTGTGACATTATGGGACATTCTGATGAAGTCCTGTTTGTGTGAAGATCAAAGCATTAAATAAACATCCTTTTTTATATTTTACATGTTGTTTTGGAAGTTCCTTGGACTATGACTCTACTGTTATTTTATTTTACTACAACAATACAGTTGTGTTTTTTTTTTCTTCCCTGAAAAGGGGCTACTAGCCTAGTCGGACTAACCTGCCAATGAAGGATAAAGATAGATAGACAGATAGGTGGATAGATAGCTAGATAGATAGGCAGATAGATATAGATAAATATTCAGTGTTATTTTGTATGTCAGACATGGAGTTTGAAAAAAAGAAGCCAATTGCTTTACCTTAATTTCTGTACTGTGGTAAATTACACACCATCTATTTACATAACATATGCTATTATAACTTGTTGCCCTTTTCTCAGAAAGAGTTCTATTTCAATCAGCTACAAGGTCCCCTGAATTTAATGTTAGCAACAATAGTCCCACACTGTATTAAAAGTACATTTTATACCCAAAGGGCTTTTCAGCTATGGAATAAAATCCCTGTATATTGTACTAATTGCCAATAAATTTGGCACAGTTAAATATAGTAATGAGCAGATTATTTTTTAATTAATTTGTTCCATTTCAAATGCTGGAGGACCATTTGGGACCAGAATCTTTCTACCCTCCTTAAAGTATGAACCATCAAACAACATAAGAAGGAAGGTACGACTAGGTTAAGATGTATGTAATAATGACAGTCCCCCTCCCATTGTCTTCTGTTATTTGCTTCCATCTTACAAATATCTCTGTAATCTCTCTGTATTGCACTATTTAAATCAAGGCAACCAAGTAAATATTTAATTTATAAATGCTGTTTTATTCACTACCCTGTCAACAACAGCCATAGTGATTCAGAAATACAGGGCATTAAGCTAAAGTGCTTCAAGTCAGATACACCGTGAGTGATGAAAACACTATACATAAATGAAAGCAGAAATCCAGATTTGCTCTGCCTATGGATCTCAGATGGAACAACATATAACATGGCAGTTGTATATGCACAAATTCAAACATACTGGCAGCAGAAGCAGACTTGTGACCCATATAGTCTTCCACTCTATTGCAACTAGCAGCCAGAAGTTGCAGGTCCCACCCATTCCATCTGCCCCATGTGATCCTGCATGTTTCAGCTGTACTGAATCATACCACCAGTGAAGGATACTCTTTCCACTTGCTCAGTATGCTTTCCATACGTACTTCATCACATCATGGCTAAAGATAACACCTTCTGAACAAATGGTGTGGTCTCTCCATCTGTCCTTCTACCTTGGCTGAATGGTTTCAAATGGTACCTTTACTGTTTTAACCAAACATTAAGTTCCCTCTGTTGCTCTGGCATCAACAGTATGCACCCTGGGCAATCAGCAGCCACTTTGTAGCTATAAACAGCCTTAACATTTGAGAACATACCCTAGCTACATATCTAAATGCCAGTAGAAATTCACCATTAAGATTATACAATCACAATGTTTTGTAAGAAAAGCTTAACACTAAGAGGTCTGCTTAGAACAATCACACCAGTTGCAAATGCTGAGCAGAAACACAGGAAATGGAAAATACTGCTATGTGCTGTATATTCATGTTAAGAACACTGTCATGCTGAAGAAAGTGGTTTTCAAGTCACTTTGTTTTTCTTTCACTTCTTCTGGTATCACACTAAGTACGGCAGATCAGATGTCGACTATCTCAAGTTCATCCTAAAGGATTCCAAGTTTTATCAGGACACCTAAGAGACATGATAACTCAGAGTCTCCTGGATCCTTCCAGGGTCCTTGTCTTAAGTCAGGTATGCCTAGAACAGCTCCAAAAGGAGTAACTCAATGAGTATTCTCTTAAGATGGCCAAAGCATCTAAACTAGCTCCTCCTGGCATGAGAGTGCACTACTTCTACTATGGTGCTTTCCTAGCTCACTGAGCCAATCATATTATGGAGACCAAGTCTAGTGACCATGAAAGAAAACAGAAATTCTGTTGCTTATACTCCAAACTTTTGCTGTTGGTCACGAATCATATCTTATGACAAAAAGATGATGTCAGGATACAGAATGACCAGTAAACAAGTGGCTCTGACCAAAGCCTCAGCTCCTGCTTCTCCACTACAGACTACATGCTGTATGGGGAAAGAACACAGTTTCTCATGATTTAATTTCTCCAAGTCTTTTGGGTTCCTAACACCATGGAAGGAATGGACTCCATTCCTAAGTCAGGGTATGATTAGAGTTAATGATATAAGTATTGTTTCAGTCTTTAATATTAGCCAAGAGTGCTCTTCTCAGTACCCACAAGGTACCTAGATTTGTCTCTTTCTGTAATTCATATGGGGTTACATGTAATGCTGCATATCTAAGTACAACTGCAAAGTCTTATTTTTTTACTAAACATGTTGCTTCTACTATTACTGAACAGCCTGGGTATCTTTCTTCGACACTGTTTTCATTTCCAATTGCAAATCCTGGAAATGTATGATTTTGTGTGTCTCTTTATGTAAAACACTGTAATAACTGGGTGTACCAGTTTCAATGATCAATGATTCTATTTTTATCATGGACTACTTTATCAGGGTTTCTCACATCTATTTTCTGAACTGTTGGTAACGGTCAATTCCATCTGATATAAACTTCACCATTCTACAGAACATCTGTCGTTCACATTTCCAATGCTTCCCAGCTACTTCTATATAACCGTGTTTGTGCAATATCACTGGTACAGCCTCCTTGATGTTCAGTAAGCCTAACGTAAAATGTTTTAAGCAAACTATGATTAAGTACAGCATGAATGTAGGCAGCATATCAATCCTCCTATTGATCCTTGGAAAGTTTAAAGTAGTGACCCAGTTTTTTTTAAAACCAGAGACATTTTGAACAATAGTCTGTTGAGTGAAATAGTGTTAACTGTTCCAGCTGTCATTTTGGGTGTCTTACCATTGAATATGTTCACGAGTTCATAGGAATGACCCTCTGAAACAGTGAAATGAAGGAATTTAGACAACAAAAAGAGTGTCTCAGAGACCAATATGACTCTCAAACAAACATACTGTCAAAACTGTGTTTCAAGCAGTAAAAAGGTATATTTTAATTTGGAAGAGGAGGACATGCTATTTTTATTGGACAGTAATGCCATCAGTGGTTTGAATTGCTGTATTTTCTCCTGGGCTCAGTAGCACACTGAATGTTTGATATGAAGTGCTGGGTTGTAACACAGTGAGACAATATAACTTAATGGAAACAGGAGGTGGCCTGACATAAGGTCCATGTCAGAAGAGTCATCCCAATGGTTTACTCAGAAACTAATCACATTGGTAATTTTTTTGTTTAAATAAAATAAATTTATATGACTGAGATTTTAACACACAGTTTTTGTCACTGCCCACTACTGCTTTTATTTTTATCCACTTGCAAAAAAGTGATGGAAACCAAAGGTCCCATCACGATTTCTTAACTGTGAAAAGCCAACACAATTACATGGTGGAAACAAACCAGCTGCCAACCTGCTAACATTCTACGGTCTAAGACTATAACTTGTTGACCCCTAGTTACGTGGTTGGTATTGGAAGGTGATAAAACAACAACCTACCTGATCTTGAGGGCATGTTGAATTTGGAACACATACATGTGTGTGTGTTATTACAGAAACTTGCTTTAAAAGTACAGAAAGCACTCCCTCCATAACAGGGTTTTTGACTACCATGCCTTTCAGCCTGATTGTAACTGCAGTGGAGTATCCATATTTGTCAAGGACCACATCACTTCTAGGCAGATCCCTACAGACCTGTACTGACTAAGATTTAAATAAGACTAAATAGGACCAACTATGAGATCACAGCATGTTACAGGATCTCCTCTGTGCTACCAGGAAATCATTAGGTTAAATACACTGGATGAAGTTCACATCAACAGGAATTCCATTATCTTAGGAGATTAACTACATAATGATAAGTTGGAATACCTGTACCTCAAATGTAGGTTACATCACAAATTTCCTTGATTTCACAAAATGATTTCCAGGGCCAAATTGTCGAGGAACCCATCAGAAGACAAAATATTCTTGACCTGCTCCTTACCAACATTAATTTATATTAATACTGATATATTAATGAAGATGGCATTGATATCAACTATCCCTGGTACTCGCTTTTCCAGGTAAACCTGATGACAAACTGGTAACCTTTTCCTTCAAAATCTCCAAACAGGTAGATGCAAATATCACAAAGTTTAATGGCTTCAAATGTACAATACCTTCTACAATTCTGTGACGAAGTCTCTAAATTCAAATTTAACTGTACTACCCCCAAGATACTAGCACAGCAAGTAGTTATGCATACCTCTATGCACACCTGGATAAATGGGTTAACTTGGCATTCCCTATGAGATGTAAACAAAATAGGAAGTTTAAATGTTAACCAGTACCACGGTCCATATGTATAAATAAGAAATAGAATAAAAGAAAAAAATTCTTAACCTATAAAAAACTCAAATCCAGTTTAACATTAAAAAGCTGACTAAGGAAGGAAAAAATACCATCAGGAAAATGAATGCATCTAACAATTACAAATCTTTCTTTAGCTGGGTTAGGAAGCTATGGAATAATACCCAGCAGTACTCAGAACAAAATGGCACCGGCAAACAAATTCAGCACAAATTTCATCCCTGAAAAAATTATACAAAGATAATACATCTGACTGAAAAAAAAAGATACTACATCTCACAGAATCTCAAAATCCACTTATAAGCAAAGAGCACTTTACTAAAGGTACTCTCCAAAACAAAAAACCCGATAAAATACTCGGTTGCTTAATAAACACTACAAAATATGCCCTAGTGGACCCACTTCTACAGCTATTCAATCTTAGCCCAGCCACTGTGTTTTTTCTTTTCCTGAAGTATAGAAAACAGCTGTTGTAATACAATTTTACAAAGGTGGACCCAATACTAACTCCAAAAACTACAGACCCTTAGCTTGACAATTCTCATATGTAAAGCTATGGAACATATCATAACTGCCCTGATTTACTGATATGAAAAAATGTATAAGGATTGATCACCTGGCAGTTCAGTTTTAAGGGCATATCCTATCTAATGAATCTAGTCAATTTCTTTGATAAAGTAACACAAGCCACGTACAGCAAACACATTGTTCATAGAGCATACCTTGACCTGGCTAAGGAGTTTGACACCATACTACATGTTAACACAATAAACAAGCTAAGTGAGCTCCAAACTGACCCCTACATGGTTAGGTGAACAGCAGATTGGTTAGGGATAGCACCCATGTAATGAGGGTGGCAGGTACGTCATCAGCAAACATGAAAGTGATCAGTGGTCTCTCTCAGTGACCCCATGCTGGGACCTCAACTGTTTGGCTTCTATTTCACAGATCTACAAATTACAAATGGGTATTTTTGGTTAATCAAGTTTGTGACTACAAACTTAGTTTCATCTTCAAGCCTCCCATTGACACACACAAGCTCTAACTAGAATTCACATGTCAACCCGGGGGGCGGCTAAAAAAACTAGCTAAAATAAATGCAAAAAGTGCAATATTGTCACATTTGGTAAACAACTCTTCATCAGTTTGATAGTTTAGACAACACCCTATGTCAAATGAAAACGTGGTAAGAGGCATTGGAATGTGGGGATATAATTCCCTTACCTTTAACCATCATGTTTCAACAGTGATTAGGAAGTCTTTATATCTGACGCAGCTGACTGCAAAATTATTTTATCCAGATCCCTGGAAGTTCTTAACCTTCTATAATCTGCATTGATCAGGCCTATTATCAAATATAATTCCCCCTTTTGGGATGTGCAGTGGTGCAGCGGATAACATTGTTGCCTCAAAGCAAGAGGTTCTCTGGTTCAATTCTCAGCTGGGGGGGGGGCAGAGACTATATGTCCTCCTTGCATTTCCGTGGGTTTCCTCCCACATTCCAAAGACACGAGTCTGGAGCATTTCTTCCTGGGCCTCCACTGAAAATAGGCTTTGTCCTAGTTGGACTTTCCTGGTCAACAAATGTTAAATAAATAAACATATCGTACTAGGCATAAAAAGCAACTGGAAAGATCCCAGAGGTTCTTAACTAAAAATGTCCACAGATTTGAAAGGCAAGAGCTACCAGCAGAGGCTGTGAGTACTGTACCATTAATTCCTTAGGGGCAATCTGTGCCTTGCATTTTGGGGCATTAGGAATCCAGCAGTCCAAGATTTTTTATATTTCCACAAATCAAACAGTGTCATTAATAACAGGGATCTAAACTTTCTTTCTCTTCTGTGTTCTGTTCATTTGTTGAAGCAATTCATCACGGAATGCTTACCCCTTCTCTGGAACATGCATCCACTCTAAATTAAGCAATGTCACACATATTCTTCCTTCAAAAAGGAGTTAGACAACTGGATGTATATCCAAAAATACACCCTCATATTATATTACTTGACCATTGTTCCCGGAAAGATAAGTTAAGGTCCAATGATGTGTGTGTGTGTGTGTGTGTGTGTGTGTGTGTGTGTGTGTGTGTGTGTGTGTGTGTGTGTTTGGTAAGGTGTAAATGGCCACCAGGCCCAGCTGCCTTCTGTTTTCTGTAATTTCTATGAAGAATGCATAATAATTTGGAAAAAAAACATAATTTTATAGGTGTTCAGTTTCCTATTCAGAAACGATGCATTTTTCCCCATTTTGTTAATTTTTTTGAGTTGTTGCCATCAATGTTTCTAAGTTTAACTCAGGAATACTGTTAACTTTTTTCATAGCTTAACAGCCAGGATATTTATAGCACTGATTGCTTGGCAGCTGGTTAATTGGAAACATCTCTGTTTCATTTACATTAGGTTTGAGGTGAGAAACTTAAGCAAGTAAGTTAAATAGTTAAGGAGGTTGGGTATTGTACTGAGAAGGGAGGCTGTGGGCACCACATTCAGAAGGTTCTGTATCAGGGTGATGCAGCCTGAGGAGTAAATGTTACTGAGTGTATTCTATAAACTTCCGATTGGGAAAGGGAGTCACTTTTTCTACTTTGAAACTTAACTCATTCAATCCTGAGCAACACAATGCTAATTAATCCCCTTGTTTCCTGCTGTCTTCTAAGACAAAAAAAAAAAAAAAACTTGCTCCCTGAAACTTTTCTCAAGAATCTTCTACTGACAGCACACTTCGTAAGATTTGCAATATGTGATAAATTACATGCGTTGCAAAATAAGAAAGCGCTTCAGTAGATAATGGACTACACACTTGTTGACGTTATCAAAGCTCTGTCTCAGCATGCTGATTATTATGCTATTTACCAAAAATTACTAGAGTTAAGGTCAAACAAAGGGTTATATCTCTGTAAGTGCATAAGATACAAGATATCTTTGGGGCAATTATTGATTGGTTTGAGAGCTTTCCAATGATGTATAAGAAGGGGGGAGGGGTCACATGTTGTTTTTATGACACCACGGACTCTATGCGAATTATGGATATAATATTTTTTACATTATTTCAAAACAATATTGATCTATAAAGCCATACATGCTAGATTGTAATTTTCAGTGGCAATGGCAACATTGTATCACTTAATTTTCTGATAAAAGGCCATCATTTGTTCACCTATAGATTACATAGCTTTTAAGAAATACAGTAAGGAAAACATAGCTAAGAGACATTGTAAAAGCATTTGTATCTCATACGTTTTTCAAAATACCAGACAAGTTTTAATGTCATTTTTTACTAACACTCACTATTTGTGTCCACCATCTCAAGCATGATAGTATCACATACCATTTTGTATTATTAATATGAACAAGACAAACAGCTCATATTTGTAATAAACTTTTGCAAACAATCCTTAATAACGCTAACTCTGAACATCTCACGCTGACCACTTCACTATGCATGCTTAGCAAATCATGTCGGCTTATAGATTCCAATTTGCTTCCTTAGTTTTAGGTAATTACCTGTCCCAGGACTTCAGAAATTAGATTTTGAAAACACTGGCTAGTGTACTCATTTCAGGAATACAGGGAAGTCTCAATTTTTAATTGTGAAAGCGCTTACCTTTTACTGTTTATTAAAAGTGGATTGACTTTTTACTACATGCCTCCCTGCTTTTCTGCTGTGCTTTGCCAATTTTATCATTTTTGGACTTATTGGTTTGTGGCAACCTGCCCTTGTGGTAATATTTGTAGTTTTATTATATAGGGTGTGTGTGTGTGTGTGTGTGTGTGTGTGTGTGTGTGTGTGTGTGTGTGTGTGTGTGTGTGTGTGTGTGTGTGTGTGTGTGTGTGTGTGTGTGTGTGTGTGTGTGTGTGTGTGTGTGTGTGTGTATAGACGGTGCAGTGGTAACGTTGTCACCTCACAGCAAGAGGTTCTCTGGTTCAATTCTCGGCTGGGGTGCCTTCTGTGTGGAGTCTGCATGTCCTCCCTGCGTTCGTGTAGGTTTCCTCCGGGTGCTCCGGTTTCCTCCCACGTTGCAAAGACATGCATCTGGAGCCTTTCTCCTCCGCTGAAAATTGGCTTCGTTCCAAGTCGGACTTTCCCGGTTAACAAATGTTAAATAAAAAAATAAAAAAAAAAAAAATATATATATATATATATATATATATATATAAATATATATATGGGTCTACTGTAGGGTGGTGCAGCAGTTAGCGTTGTCACCTCACAGCAAGAGGTTCCCTGGTTCGATCCTCGGCTGGGGTGCTTTCTGTGCGGAGTCTGCATGTCCTTCCTGTGGTTGAGTGGGTTTCCTCCGGGTGCTCCGGTTTCCTCCCACATCCCAAAGACATGCTATAGGTGGATTGGACACTCTAAACTGGCCCTAGGTGTGTGTGTGTGTGTGTGTGTGTGTGTGTGTGTGTGTGTGTGTGTGTGTGTGTGTGTGTGTGTGTGTGTGCCTTCTGTATAAGGTTGGGCGCCGGGCTGGCAACTCGACACCGTAAAACTCCACTGCCAATCATGAACGGACATGTGATCTGCTGTGGCGACCCCTAACCGGGAAGAAACGAAAGAAGAAGAAGAAGGGAAGTCTCCTGTAGAGATGGGAATATTCTTACAGAATACACAGGAACTCTGCTTTCCAGATGAGTGTACTCTTGTAAGAAGCAATGAGTTAAAGAGTTCCACTGTTAAGGGAAAAAGATATGAGAGGAAACACCCCCTTCTCTGTTAGAAATGTCAACAGTACATTGTACTATAAAGCTTAGAATACTGCAATATATTCACCAGAGAAGCCAAAGTGAGGATGTCAATATCAAACGTATGTAAGACGCCTGCATTACCAAATGCATGCAAGATGCCTGCATTACCAGATATATGCAAGATGCCTGCAGTAAGATTACCACATACTGAAGAAGAAGAAGAAGGTGTGGCAATTGGATAACAGAAGGTGTTTTGGTTGGAGTTAGATTGTTTGTGTCTTTTTGGCTTTTCCCGGTTAGGGGTCGCCACAGCGGAACTCCGGTCCGCTAATGATTGGCAGTAGAGTTCTACGTGCTGGCTTGCAAATAATAAACTATGAAAATGTGTATAATATCATTTTAAGTGGAATATAGTTCAAAGAAGAGTATCGCAACTTCAAAATTGATTCATTCTTTGTCCAACTTTTCCCAATAAGATGAATAAAAAATATAATGCTCAAAAGTAAGCACAATATCAATTTTAAAAAGCTGAATTCAAGGATAAAAGTTTATTTAATGAAAGAAATTTACAATATTCAGTCTATTAAAGGGTCTGTCGTTAAAAACATCTAAATGGTTATGTAAATAATATTTATATTGGCTGCATAGTGTTTAGCTAGATGAAATTTCTTGCAAATTTCTATTGCAGAAGAAAAATGGTTATTAAACAAGTCTACAACTATACATGCATGTAGCAGCGGAAATCTGGCAAAATTAACACTATTCAGAATTAAAATATTTTGGTTATTTAGTAAATGTTGAATAAAATGAACACTGTCAAATCTAATTTCTGTAGAAGACTGTGTAAAACATTTTATTAAATCTATGAATAACTTACAGACCTGCAGTACAACCAGTAAACTGAGTTTCAAGAAGGGTATACCCAATAAGTTACAGCAAATTCTGGATCACTATAACTGATTCCATGGTGGAAACCAGAGTTGATTGCATTATTCTGAAACAGAATATTAATAAGGGGAAAGATCTAGAAATAAAAAATTACAAAAATGGCAGTTTAAAGCCTCTATGTGTGGAAACCCTTAAAAGGGTAGTTTAATAGATTTGGGAAACCAAATGAAGCTTAACATTATCATTACGGAGGTACTTGACAAAGGGAGTTGAGAAAAAATGTTACCAAGAATACATTCATTGTAATAACTGAAGACTTAGAAAAGAGACTTAACACTTTCTAAGGAAAAAATATTGTGTAGAATTAAATTCCAACATTTAAAACAGTAATGTGATTATAACTTACTTTGAAAGAATACAACTTCTAGATAATTTAAAATGGTAGAAAATTTTAAATGCGAACAGTCACATACAATGTGCATACATACATCATGGCACTTAACATCTTAAGCCTCACAATGCATACTTTCCACCACCAAACCTGTTTTACGTGAGGCATTTCTTAATAAAAAGCTTTAACTTTTTATTAAGATGCACTCACATAATTTACTTCAGTGGCATCACTATAGATACAGTATTGGAAAATGTCCATAAACCTTACTGGATGTGACCCTGGGCTTGCATGGTGGTATATTAGTTAAAGTCTGTGAACATATCCCAATGCTTAATTGAGCATACCAGTTACACTGGCATGTGAAAATGGAATTTTACGGATTAATTCATTCAACATGGGCATGACATATTTCCAGTGATGGTGAGAGGAAAATTTCACAGAGCTGGATAGACCACATGCTTTGGTATAGAAACAAGTTAAAACAAAACTGTGAATGCACCAGCTATATCAAAAGGCCTGAGATAAGTGCAACAATAACAATGTATGAACAGAATAGATTTATTCAAGTTTAGAAAAGAAATCAATCCTTAATTCACTTACTTTCCATGTCAAAATGTTCAACTTTCCCTTCACTTCACTTTGTTGCTCTTTGCATCTGGACAAGCTACCTACAATGCAGACGTGCATTACCTACACTTGTCTTTCAGAGAGTTTGTCTCACCAAGGTTCTGCACACGAAATATGTGGCAAACCATCTCACCTTCTAATAAGCCCTGTTCCAGGACAGTATAAGAATCCTGAACAAACTTAATGAAAACCTTCACTGTGGCACTCTTAGCAGCAGTGGTCACTTTGTGCCTTTGTTACATTATGACAGAATATTCAGAAGTCCAACCACTTGGTATACTACTCACTGCCTTTAATGCATTTAGTTTTCCCATACTTTATAAGGTAACCTTATTTTTTTACAATGCTACAATCCTGTGTCTAACAGAAGAGTATGAAATAGTATGATGGCTGATAAAAAAGCAAATCATTCAATAAAAGCACCAAGATGTACCTTAATAATCAACTACTTACACAATTACGTCACCTTCTTTATTCAACTTCTGTTTCTCCATTGTTTTCTTAATGTACGTTGAAGATGGAAAAAAACAAAAAGGAATACTTCACATATGTTAGTACACTCAGAAAAAGAAGTACTAGAGTCCTTCCTTTGGGAAAGCTGAAGTCTATCATGAACACAAAGTTGAGCTACATTTTTGATAACTTACTACTTCTATTACTAATTTCTTTCAGGTTTAACTCAAGAAACTACTGGATATAAAAGGCTCTGTTTTTTCTGGATTTAATCCACCATCACACACACACACACACACACACAAGTGCATACAAAATATAGCGAGGGAATGCATCTAAGTGCCCTTTGTTGACTACTGTAATCAGCATGGCTTTGTGCAGCATGCAGTTACAGCTCCTTTGACTGAGCAGACTTTAATGTACGTAGCCAGCTAGGTGGCAGACCTCATATTCTTACAGTAAGAGAGAATCAGGGAAAAAAAAGACTGAGTGGTCATACAATGAAGCAGGATGGAAGGAGCTGTGGTGGCTTGATGAAGGGTGAAAGGGGATTGTGTGTCCAGCCTGTTGAGCAGGCAGTTTAAACAGGTGCAGTTTGGCAAGTAGTGAGGCCAGTGGAAAGGATGACAGAACACAGGACGACTGCCTGTGAGTTAGAATGCTCAGTGGTCTAACTGGATAAGGGAGCAATAGCGGAAGGATACTGGCTAATCGAGGTCAGCAAGAAAATAGAGTCTGGGCAGTGGAAGAGGAGGAAAGGACTGAAGATAGGCATGACAGCAGAAGGACAGAGACAAGAAAAGAAAGACTGGAAGATTTAGACAGGATGTCAGTAGAAAGGTCAGCTAATGAAAACAGGTGACTGAACATAGAAGTAGTAAAGAGGGTCATGGCATGAGCAGGAACTGCTTAGAGAAAAGAGAAGGGATTCTGGTGGCAAGGCACTGAACTACTATGGGTTTCATGTGGAGAATCAGGAAGGACACAAGGAGTTTTGTAGACATAAAAATAGTTCCAAGTCCCATCCTTGTCAGGATCACCCCACAAATAGTCATTAAAATGTCCACAGAAGAAAGTGGCTGTCCATCAACAGTGGTCCACATGGGAACAAATGGTTAAGTAGAAGTAACCATGAAAAAGGCAAAATGGAAGGCCAAAGGAGGTCACAGATTTGGGTGGGGGTTGGAAAAAGAGGTGATATTGCTGGAAATGGCATAAAGGAAGAGAGCCAAAATGTTGAGAGGGATGGAGATAATATAGTATGAAAAGAGATTTATGGCAATTCTCCTCTGTTTACATGATGAAAGAATGGGAGTGTTTTTTTTCCTGTATGCTTTGTGCCACCCAAAACCTGCCAGTCATACTTGGGTCCATTCATTCCCTAGAGTTGTGAATCTTAGTAGGTCAACAGCCTTTGCAGAGAAGGTCCTCTTTTAGGTAGCTATGAGGGCTGCTTGTGGCCTCACCACCAGCTCAGCAATGAGGATATGTTTACTTATTAGTCTACCCCCACCCCCACCTGGTGGAGAGAAGTGTGACCCACATTATTGTGGGGACTACAACTCCTTTAACAGAAAAACTGCATGCTTCTTTAGATTTCCTCAATTAAGACTACTGTCTAGCTGTGCTTAGTGAACCACATGCATCACCCTCCTTCCTCTGAAGGACTGCTCTGACCCCTTGCATGCACTTCCTCCTTGCCAGCTCCATCAATTGTCCAAGCTGCTAAGTGAACTCAAGTTAATTGGGCTGTAGTCAGGGCTTTATCCCTCCACACCACCACAGCTGGCTAACCAGTAAAAGGGAATCTATTATTTGAGTATGCAAGGCAATAAAAGGGAAATATGATGGCATTAGGCTGGGTAAAAGCACAGAGTATGAAGGAGCATGGATGCCTATCAGATTAAGGGAATCCACTTCAATCTGAAAACTAGGAAGTACTTCAGTAATATAAATCTAGTTGATAAATGGGTGGTAATGGCTCAAACGGTTGGGAAACTAAAAAAAAAAAACAACACAATACAAAACATACCTGAGTCTCCTAGCATAGGAGGAATGACAGGGTCAAATGCAACACTCAGGAAGTCCAGACATACTTATACTCTCCTTTCACTGACATTTTATTTTATGGTATGATATGTGACCATGTCTTTTTAGCCCTGCATATAAAATGTCCTTCTTGATTTCATCTGCAGCCCCCAAATTTATCTAGCCCAGACTGATAATTCCTGTACCCTCCCAAAAGGGTCCTTCTTCTCGCAATCTTTTTATTCTTCCTCTTTCCTTCAGCTTCTTCCACAATTGATTTGTTTTGTTCTATATATACTGGGCTCCTTCTTGTAAGGTCTACTCTGGCCCCATCACTTTTCTTTTTCAAAATCTCCATCAGCGCACTCTCCTTTATCCACTCCTTCTTTCCATTTTTCTGTAGAACTGAGTTTGCAGGTACTGACAGCTATGTCCACAAATTATTTTCTGCTCAATGAACTTCCAGACATTTTGCTTTCTCACCGTCTTCGTATTATGCTTCCTTGATCTCATCCACAGTGCCAACATCGACTAATCTATGCTAGCATCAGCTTGTCTAGGTAAACAGTCATGTTTGGATATTCAAATTCCTGAAGTGTACCAGGACTCATTATATGTTCTTCTACAATGATCAGTGGGGAGGCAGCAGTCTAAAACCATAAAGAGCTTTGAACAATTAATTCTGGGCCTCCTTTTTCTCAGGTGCCAACCATTTGTTTTGAAAGATAATCTGCAGGTGATGTGTTTCCTGACATTCTCTCTACCTCTACATTTACTTACTTTCATGTGTTCTCCTGGCATGCATTTTCAACCCGCCATCCAGACAATTCCTTCTTGGATAAAGCTTTTAACATATGGCCACTTTGGTCTCCACCTATAACTCATTTATCCCAACTTTTTTTTTTCTTAGTGCTTTGGTTTTCTTAATCAAGAAGCACAGAATGTTCTGCTTCAACTTAATTTCTCTGGAAGGTTTTGCTCCATAGTTCCCACTAGCATTATATTCATTTATCCTTGCACTTAGTGTGAATGCAGCATTTGAGAGCACAGGACCAGCATTCACACCTTACACCGTTTCCCACATACAGTGTTTTATGAAATAAATAGCTTCTAAAGAAAAATAAATGAGGAAAACAAGACAGGTGAAGGATGTTAGGGTAGATGACAAAACAAATGGAGTAATTTGAGTTCACATTCATGCCTAGTAAACAGACATCCTAGAATAACAGATTTATGAGTGGCCTCATCAAAAGCTGTCAATGTCCATTTTATTTCTCCCTTACTCAGCTTCCATGATTTTATTATTGTTTCCATTAACCAAGACAATCCTTTGTTGGGGTGATATGATGACAGAGCTGAAGGACCATCTTTAGTCTGAAGGATATCCAACATCTTAATGTGCCACAGTGGATAAGCACACTCCTATTAGGTCTCAGGCTAAATCACTCACAGCTAAAATAAGTCAAACTAAAGGGAATGAAAAGACATCTAAAAGGCATACAGTCTATATGGCATTACTACAGCATTATAATTTGAATCTAATCCATAATTTTGAAAGTGAACTCAAAAATCTGTAGCTCATTGAATTCTGTTGATACTCACAATATTTACTGAAGTTGTCAAAAGCCAGCTTGCCAACAGGCTAACACCTTGATTGCTGAACTTCAGAGCTACAAGGTAGAAAATCACAGCAAATAAAC
The DNA here is from genome assembly GCF_019279795.1 of Protopterus annectens. Lineage (NCBI taxonomy): Eukaryota > Metazoa > Chordata > Ceratodontiformes > Protopteridae > Protopterus > Protopterus annectens. Next base: position 348,047,933 of record NC_056732.1, on the reverse strand, counting down.
ATTTTTGCAGGGGGAAACACTGTGTCAAGAGACAACAAGTCAACTGTTGAGCTTTAGAGTCCGTCAATAGGCAGAAAGTCAGGATAAATAAGTGGTTTGGCAGTGGACAAGGTATCAGCCTCTTGAAGAGTTGTCCCTTGACATAATGGATCATGCCCAAAGAAATAAACATTGAAGAAGTTATGCAGTTTGTCTACATTAAAAACACCCTTAAGCTTCTTAAATCTGACGATGTGCAACCGTACAATGCCATTCTTTTCACCACAAAGCCTCAACTATATTACTAGAAAACAGCCTCAACTGTACTACTAAAAAATACTGTATTTTCTTATCATTCTTTTTAATCTGACACTCTACAGAAGCCCACCTCTTCTACTGTTTCCACGTAATCTGTTTCCACTACTTAGATGATCATATCACTACAATTACATCCAACACTTCTCCCAGTTTTGTAAAATCTATGCATCTAAATGTTAGTTTTTTATTAAGCACAGACTAGATCTGCAAACTGTTAGCTTTTTTGGGATCACAGATGTTCTGAGTCCCCCAAATCAACTAGGCTATCTAAATAATTCATGACAATCTGTGGTACAGGATGCTTCTGTGCATGGTCTCCAACCATCACTGGAAAAGTCCTCCTGCACTGTCCATCACTATCTTTTTATTACAGGGATTTAACAGTTCCTGGTACTGGAAGCCGCATAACTCCAAACTAACAGTTTGTCCAGTCAGACATCAAAGCCTCTACAGAGAACATAGTATGTGAATTGTCTTTATACTGGAATGGGAAAATAATAATTTGTCATTTTAAGGTTCATACATTATGGGAACTCTATGTACACTTGCATATTAAGAATCTTGCAATAACAAACTAAAAGTAATGATCAAACACTCAAAGATATGACACCTAAAGTTAAAAAAAAAAATCCTGTCTGACTAGGTTCGATGTCCCCCAAGCAACTCCACGTACTACAAAATATTATGATCATGTTGCTGACACCATCACTTTGTGGTATACTTCATCATCATCTTCTTTCGGCTGTTCCCGTTAGGGGTCACCACAGCGGATCATCTGTTTCCATTTCTTCCTGTCCTCTGCATCTTGCTCTGTCACACCAACCACCTGCATGTCCTCTCTCACCACATCCATAGACCTTATCTTAGGCCTTTCTCTTTTCCTGTTACCTGGTAGCTTCATCCTTAGCATCTTTTCCCCAATATACTCAGCATCCTTCCTCAGCACATGTCCAAACCAACGTAATCTTGCTTCTCTGGCTTTGTCTCCAAACCTTCCAACCTGGGCTGACCCTCTAATATACTTATTCCTAATCCTGTCCACCCTTGTCACACCTAGTGCAAATCTTAAAATCTTTAACTCTGCCACATCCATCTCTAACTCCTGCCTTTTTGTCAATGCCACTGTCTCCAACCCATATAACATAGCTGGTCTCACTACCCTCTTGTAGACCTTCCCTTTCACTCTTACTGATACTCGTCTGTCACAAATCACTCCTGACACTCTACTCCACCCACTCCATCCTGTCTGTACTCTCTTCTTCACCTCTCTTCCACACTCACCATTACTCTGAACTATTAATCCCAAGTATTTAAACTCATCCACCTTTGCCACCTCTACTTCTTGCATCCTCATCATTCCTCTATCCTCCCTCTCATTCACACACATATATTGTGTCTTAATCCTGCTGACCTTCATTCCTCTTCCCTCTAGAGCATCTCTCCAGGGTCTCCTCCACCTGTTCCCTACTCTCACTACAGATCACAATGTCATCTGCAAACATCATAGTCCACGGGGACTCCTGTCTGATCTCGTCTGTCAACCTGTCCATCACCACTGCAAAAAAGATATACTTGAGAAATAAATTCTTTAAATCCATTTATCAAATAAATAGTAAACTTATTAAGATCAGCGATCTAGTCATAACCTACATTACCTGCATTTTCCTGCTTTGCTAGACTACTTTACACAATTTTAATTCTATTCACACCCAGTGATATAACAGCTTCCTTCCTTGTTTGCTCTGCCTTTCCCTTACATTTGGGACCACACAGTTAATATTCCCTTCTTAAACTTGTTCCTTACTGCTGATAAACTGAACACATGCTAAAATTAATTCTAGGTCAGTATTTTGTATTGCTCATACTTCAGCAGTAACTGCTACTCCTAGCATAAACATTTTCTTTTTCACATAGGATCCCAGAACTGGTAAACGACACTGTACAAACCACTGCTTCGCTTTTAATCTGTGCAGTGCTCCATTTTTCCTTCTTCAGCAAGGCATACACGTTGCTAAACGTATCCCATGGTATCTGGATACTCATGCCAATTTTATTGGCCTCTGTAATTTTTTTGTCATGACTTTATTGATTTTCTGTACTCTAGTTGAGGGACCTCATTTAATGCCATTGGTACCACTTATGACCAAACCTTTGCTGATTGTGATGGTTACCAGTTATGATTCCTCTTTCTTTAGGAGCCAGTCACCTATGAAAGCAGGCAGGCAGTCTCCATCCATAGGTATAGTGGCAGGAGAAGTTAAGCAGCAGTGCATAGGTCCTTGACCAGTTATGTTGCCCAAAACCACACATTACACTCTAAACTTGCAATGTCTCTTTTCACAATGCTCCTATTTGTACTCACATTCCTGACATGTTGTTGTTGTGTCTTTCGGCTTTTCCCGGTTAGGGGTCGCCACAGCAGAACTCCGGTCCGCTAATGATTGGCAGTAGATTTTTAAGTGCCGAGTTGCATAATACTTAAAAATAAAACTAATATGTTATGGACTAAAGTTGGGTGGGCACACTTCAAGAGACTCACTTACCTAGTATGACTGATGATACACCCCCAATTCACAACCAGGTGGTACTGATCATGCCTGCATATACACTTTCTCAGTTAAAGCAAAGAGGTACAGCTTTTATTGGGGCAAAGTAATGTAAATCATACTGCTGCCGTTCTACACAGGGCTATTTGATCATCTTACATCAGAAATGCATCACATTGTGATGAGTCTGTGAAATACATCATAACTGTAATAAGTCTATGACTGAAAGAAAGACACAACTGGAAACAGAAAGCAAGAAAGGTATTTACCAGAACAGACAAAATATTTAAAATCCACTTTCCACATTTAATGTCAAACAAATAACTAATAGATAACCTCTTGTCAGATCCCAAAACACAAATCCAGTACGAACATAAAAAAAAACAACAAAAAAAAAAAAAACTGCATAGCACCATCTACCATTCAAGTATGATTGAAAGATTTCTAAGTCATAATTTTTCCATAGTTTGCAGGTATCTGCATGCAAATTACTAACAGTACTATATATAATGGTGAAGAGGTAGATAAAAAATCCAAAACAGCATAAAATACAAATGACTACTTTCAAAATATATTTTATGATACCATTACATGTTTTACTTCCAAAGAAGCAAGCAAGTGTTCTGGGTTTTAATACTGCTTTCTTCACACTTAGTTGCATGCAAGATGACGAATTGTTAGAATCTCATGTAAAGTTGAGCTGAAAGTTGAACATTCCAGAACTGAGACCTAAATAATGTGATTTTTATGGTGTGTTACTTCTGCCTTAAGGGCTACAGACAAAATGACAGACTTGTAAGACTGAACTCCAGAAAGTGAAAAAAAGCCAGCTTAACCACTGCATTACAACAGATGCCTTTCTCTGCTGAGTTTATGGCATCTGTAGAGACAAAAAAATGCCTCATCACTTGAAAAGAGTCAATTATAAAACGACCCCCTCCCATTAATATTCCAAAACGTGCAAGCTGATTGCTCAGCGTGCACGCTGTAAATCAGACTTATACTAATCGAAAAAGGGTCTGGTCGCCCGAACTTTTTCCATCAGTTTAAGTCTTTTTTCTCACAGCAACAGAGAAAGCAAGATCTCCATTGCTTTTTAGAAAGTGTCTCGCTATGTTAAAGGAGTTTAACATAGCGAGACACTTTCTAAAAAGCAACGGAGATCTTGCTTTCTCCATTGCTTCCATGCACAGCTCTGATGTACTGCATAAGCATACGCATGCCCAGTACATCAGAACTGCCGCATAATACCGGACAGCTGCGGAAAGGTAGCAAGGAGGCATTATACAATGCCATTATTTAAGAAAACTAAGTATTTTTTTTCTTAAATGATGTCATTGTATAATAGCAATAACCCACTTCTGGGTGTGGATAATGCTGGATTTACCCACGGCTGTCTTTGTTTTGCCACTCGGGCTTCACCCTCATGACCAAACCACACCAACTATGGGTAAATCCAGCATTACCCACACCCAGGGGTGAGTTATTGATTAAATAATGCATTTGAAGTTCAATGCTTAGAAACCTGAGCAATTCTTTTTTCTGTTTTAAAGTAAAAATGTCTAGGTCTCATTCACTGGCTGAGTACCCCCGCAACCCCAACCCTAACACACACACACACACACACACACACACACACACACACACACACACACACACACACACACACACACACACACACACACACACACACACACACACACACACATGCATCAATTTTGTTGGCTGAAGTTTCAGAAATGCCACCATCTCCTTTATTTGTTTGTTGATTTATTTATTTAGCTAACCTGAAATTAATAATCATACTAAGGGATGAGTGAAGGTGACTCAAATGCTACTTAAATGCAGATTTCGTTAACAGAAAATTTCATCCAATATTTCAAAACAAAAAAAAAATCCTTGTCACAAGTAGGAAACATCTTCAAGATGTCCGAGTGAATGCACACAAAAATACCAATGCCTAAAACACTGCCCTTGCAGAATGAACACATGTATATGTCAACCAGATTAGCACGAACAGGAAGGGCACCAAACATGCTTACCTAGTTTTGAAGCTTTTTAGAAGTTGTGTCTTTCGGCTTTTAGGGGTCGCCACAGCGGAACTCCAGTCCACTAATGATTGGCAGTAGATTTTTACTTGCCGAGTTGCCAGCCCTGACGCACAACCTTCAACGAAGGTACGCCCATTCACACGTCTCCACACAGAAGACACTCTAGCTGAGAATCGAACAGGACAACGTCTTACTGTGAGGCGACAATGCTACCGCAGCACAACCACCGCAGTTTTGAAGCTATTTAGAAGGTAGATACCAAACTGTCAAATGCAAAGATGCCTATTCAACTCCCATCCCATCCCATAAGAGTGTCCCAAGGGGATCCATCCCTGGACCTCTACTCTTAAATGATATACACTAAATAATTAAACATTGACTATTAATAGAATATGCAGATGACTCCATTATATGCACTGCTAAAACATTTAACTGCAATTCACAAAAGTAGAAAATGGTCACACTTATCTCAACTAAAACTGGAAGCAAAAACATGAAACTTACAATCTTTTCCCCTGGAATAAGTCCAATATGTTTGTTCCCCTGATTTCAATATTATTATTATTAATAACACTTCTATTGAAGAAGTAAATTACAATAAACTGCTACTATTAATCATTGATACCGACTCAAATCTGACCAGCACACAAACCACACTGTTATAAAAACAAACCAAAAACAAGTTATATTATACAAAATTAAACCATATCCAACACACAAGCAACATCCCTTTCAGCTCAGACCCTACTTCTTCCACCCCTACTCTATGCAACCCCAATTCTAACAAAAAAAAAAAATGCTTCTGAACAAACTAAAAAAGTATCATTAAAAAATAGCTAAAATTGCGGCCACCCTCCCCACAGAAACATACCACTGTCTAGTCCAACATAGTTCAACTGAAAACTGCACATAATGCCATACATTCAACAATCACACACATCATACAAAATATGATCCAGCTGGGAATCTTGGATGTCAAGGCTAACACCAATCTGTTGCCCTCAAATCTAAGAAGCAACGTGGAGAAGCTCTGTAGTCAGTCTATATTGCCAAGTTTGGAACTCACTCCCCCTCCAAATTTAAGATCAAAAATAACCTAAAATGGTTTCTAATAAAACTAAAACTCTACTTAATGTCCTCTTACCTGCTCCATGAAACTATGCACATATTGTAAAGCACTGCTAAGTACGTGTACATATGAAAATTGTTCACCGATGCTTATTTGCATGTATCCATGAATTGAGTGAAGAGACCACAAACTGCAAAAACTTCAAGATATACATACATATATGTGTGTGTGTCTGTGTGTTTGTATAAAATATATATATAATGTGTGTGTGTGTTTAATTTCATTTAGCCTGTAAAAATACCAATTGCACATCTTATGCATAGATTATTTAATGCCTACGGAATCACAAACTACTACCTAGAATAGTAAACTCTGCATGTAAATCACAAATAGTATGTTAATAAAAATTGTACTGCCTGTTGAGCTTTTCTCTCTGATAATCTGCTGAAAAGGGACTCCCAGTCCATTTAGACTATGCTGGTCAACAGACAGACACGAAGTAAAAATAAAATCTCCTTCTGATACCCAAACTGTTTAGCAAGAAGTCACAATCAAATACCTGATATAGTGCAAAGGCTCAAATTAAATGCAAAAAGGAGCAATACCTTCGACCCTCCCCTCAGAATACAGAATAGACAATACTCCACCGCAAAATGAAAATGTAGTTAGGGACCTTGGAACATGACTTGATAAACCAAACTCTGGTGGGATCTACATGTAACAACAAATGGTCAGAAAATCCTCCAGATTAGCACAGTTAATTGCCAAGGAAATATCCAGAAGTAAAAACAAAAAAGTCATTGTTTACTTATAGCCAGCATTGATTTGGCCAATTAATGACTACAATGTCTCCTTCAGGATGTACCCCACTACACATAACAAATAACTAGAAACACCCCAGAGATTACTAACCAAGCCTACAAATCCCAGAGCTACCAGAAGAGATTGGAAGCACTGTCCCTTTACTCAGTACCTTGTAGACTGCTGATGGGAGAGCTACGCATTGCCTGCAATACCATTAGAGACCCAGTTGTAGAAGGCAATGGAAAGTCAGATTCATCATGCAGTGCCTCCCCCACCTCTGGAATAGGTTAACCCTGCAGATTAAGCAGTGGGATACACTATCACCCATTAAATGGAACCTGGATGGTTGGATGGGTACACACAAATTTACCTCAGGAATGACTGTCCTAGTCCTTCTGTAGAATAGGATCATAGTAGGTTACTAGCCTATTGGCCCTAAGGCCCTTATAAGCCTAGCCAAAAGTTTAGTCCATGTTTAGACAAGTCAGCACCCAGAGCCCCTGTCCAGCAGGGACACAGGTGGAATCCCAGGGGTGTATTTTCTGTTCCCGTCCAGCTATCCAGGTTGTGCTTAAAAAGGGATAATGAGGTACCCTGCTTGATGTGGAGAGGGAGTCCGTTCCACAGATGGGGGAGTCTCTGGGACACAAATCTGTCCCACCAAGTAGTCCTATTGATATCACAGACGAGATTGAGGTCGCGCGTACAGATTGCTCGAGTGGAGCTTGACTTGCGGATATGCAGCAGTCCCATCAAGGCGGGGTCTGAGAGCCTATTTGTGTAGGGTAGGTGTTTGAGGCCCTAAAGTCTCCTGGTGAGGAACCTCTGTGGTCTCTCCAGCTGCTGCATGTGCTTTGTGAGGTACATGCTGAAGGGGGAGTTGTACTCAATAATAGGCCTTATAAATAAAGAATACAAGGAGCTTATGACCTCTTTGTCCCTGGATGAGATACCCTTACTTATGAGGTGGTCCATGTAGTAAGCTTTCTGTAAAATGGAAGCAACATAGTGGAAAGGAAAGTCTGGTTGCTATCAACCTGGGTTTCCAAATCCCTCACTACTGATTATTTACTTAGGACATTGTTACTAATGTGATAATATGTGGGGATGTCACTCTCCCCAAAGGGGATGATGACACATTTTTTGGCATTCAGCTTGAGGCCATGTTTCTGGCACCAGTCATTTGTTTGGGTGAGAGCCTCTTGGAGGACATGCACATCACTTGGGGAATTGATGACTGCATCCAGCTTTCAGTCATTTGCAAATTTGGTCAGCCATAGCCCAATGACTTTGGCCTGCACCTCAGAGAAGTATATCCCGAAAATAGAGGCCCCAAGACCAATCCCTGGGGTATGCCGCTCATTACAGGTCTACTCTTTGAGGTGGCTTCCCCTATTTTGATTAGGTGAGTTCTATCAGTGAGCCAGTTTGCTACCCATCTGGTAACATATGGACTGATGCCTAGTTGAGAGAATTTATCTACTATGCCTGAGTGGGGAACAGTGTCGAAGGTTTTGGCCAGGTCAAGGTAGGCAGTGTGCACCATCTTCCCCTCATCCATGGCTTTGGTGACTGTCTCAAAGAAGTTGACTAGATTTAACAGACATGACCTCCCCTTAAGAAAGCCAAACTGTGTGGGGTCAACTGTTTGGATGTTGACAATGCCCCTGTTAATGAGGTCCATGATAATCCATTCCATGGCCTTGCAGATCAGGCTAATTAGGCTGATGGGTCTATAATTTCCTGGCTCAGTGGACGCTCCAACTTTGTGTAAAGGGACGACAGTGGCTGCCCTCCACTTGGCTGGGACAAAGCCGGTACTCAGGCTTTGGTTGAATAGCGTGCCTAATGGTGCTGCAAGTTCATGCCTGAGTTCATGTAGGATGCAGCCTGGAATGTTATCAGGTCCCATGGAGGCTGTATTTTTTGCCTTTGAGAGGGCAGTGATGACCTGTTCCCTAGAGATAAGGGGTGGGGGGTAGGTACTGGGGATGTCCTGATCTACTGATGGGGGGACAGAGGGAAGAAGTTTTTGCTGAATCTGTCAAACAGTAGATTGGCTATATCTACAGCATTTGTGTATGTGGTGTCCTTGACCACCAATTCTGAACAGATCTGCATGCTTCCTTTGAGATTGTGGACATATGTGAAGAAGGCCTTATGACTGTCTCTAGTAGATGTGGCCAATTTGGACTCGAAGTTGGCTTTAGAAGATTTCACTAGTGCTCTTATTTGCTTTTTCAGGCTAAGGAGAGATTGCTTACAATTGGGCACCTGCTCCTTCTTGGTTCTGGACAGCAATTTTTTTCCTTTTGTTATATAGTTTATTTATTGCAGATGTTCAGACAGGTTTACTCTTCCTTGTGGAGGATGACTTTGTCCTGTCAGGTATTTCTGATTCCATGCCTCTATATAAATGCTCGTATAGTACTTTGGTGTAGATTTGGACACTGGCGCCAGTTCCTATAGTGGGGGAGGGGGCTGTGAAGCTGTTTATACCATCCTTCAGGAGTTTGTAATCAGATTTGGAGAAGTTTTTTCATTTGACCCTAGCTAGAGGGGGGGGGGTCAGGGGAGATGGTGACTTCGAAAGTGACCGCTTTATGGTCAGATCTTACCAGGGAGGATGATACCGTAAGGGTGCTGCAATGGTTACTCAAGTTGGCAAATACCAAGTCCAAGATATTATCACCTCTTGTGGGAGTATCGACTAGCTGTTCCAAGGCATTTTTATTGATAAAATTGAGGAATGTCTGGGCATTTGTATTCTGGCATGAGCAGTTTTCCAATCTATGGTTGGGTAATTAAAGTCATCCAGGATCAGGGTTGAATCTTGATAGACTGGAAGAGGTTCATATAGGTGGAGTGGGCATCTTGAATCAAATTTGGGGACCTGTAGCTAGCTACAATTCGAATAGAGGTCCTGTCAATGGTTAACTGCACCCGAAGTGCCTCCTGTACATCATATTGTTAGACCAGCCTGAAGGTTTGTGTGTCTTTAATATATTTTGAAATTCCACCACCTTTGGCTTTGCTGCCACATTTTGGGGTCTGAATGTATGATAGGGTGAGTAACCAGGTAAGGCTGGGGTGCTCTCTGCAGCTTTGAACCAGGTTTCTGTGACTGCACAAAAGTCAGTATCTTCCAGGGTTAAGATTGCTTGCAATGAGTGCAGTTTCATGTTTAGACTCCTAGCGTTTAGCAGCATGACCTTTAATTTGCATTTGTTGAGATTTTTATGTTGGCAGTATCGACCTCATGACTTTTCCTAAAAAAAAGGCACTATAGGGGTGGCAAGGACCTTTGCCAGAAGCCTGAAGCCCAAGTGAGACAGATGCAGGCCATCTCTAGCAAACCATCGTGGCCTGTTGATCATATCTTCCCAGGCTGTCAGCCAATGGACCCCCCTGGAATAACACCAGAAACTAAGCCAAATGTT